>NC_056731.1:1555549850-1555857571 GCF_019279795.1 Protopterus annectens | reverse complement strand
GGGGCAAAAGGTTTTGGAAAAAATTTGTTACTGTGTGTCCATCTACACAACGGGCCCGTCCCCCAAAGGGCTGTTTTTTCACAAAATTTTTAAAAAAAAGGGGTTTAAGTAGGGCCAAAAAGGGCTCTCTTGTATGCACATGGATTCTAAACACAGACGGGCACAGTGTGTCGATAGTGAACATTGTTAGCACGAACGCTGCACTACACACATCTGACACCAGTCGTCAGTGCTAGCTGTGTAGCGTTCGTGATCACAGCTGACAATCCAGATCGAACAATGGGGAATACGGACATCTCTGCAGTGAGGAACACCTGGCATATGGCGCAGTTATGCACAATAGCACTACCACCGTATACCTCAGATACAGACATGTGGGCCATAAGACCATGATGGACCGCTCCAGGTGTTACTGTCCCCATGTACATGAAGGCCACTCACATGTACTGACCAGTACACACTCAAGAGTCATCACAGATGTCTCAGGTGCAGATCACAGTAGTACATGCCGCAGTCTACTATGTAGCCCTCGGACATCACCATGTCCTTGGACCAGCAACACACATCCATACATTACCACACCACCATGTTACTCATGACCAGTGGACTGTACATGGGTCTACAGCAACTGTGCAGACTACACATGTACTGACAGGGTTCCATCATGTGGTATGCAATGCAATGATACCACAGTTCATAACCAGGTCAGCTCTACACATAACGGGCCCTGGGTCTTACACAGCTTTAACAGATGACTGTCGCTGTACACCAGAAAACACTCATGTTTGGATATGACATACATGTAATCGCAGTTGATATGTACATGGCCCACACACACACAATGCATATGTACATAGCAAAGCTTTTGCTGTCCTCTGTGCAGACAAGTGGCTACAGCAATCACACACATGCACATGGAAGGTAGGTCCATGGCTGTTGAATGCTAACAGTACATACGGTAGCAATGTTGACTGAGGTAGCATTCCCTCTGTAACAGTTACCCATGACAACCAACATAATCATACAACAGTCCATGTGTCATGTATGTCATCACACATGCCCACCAATTGCAATGCATACAAACATGGCTACATGACAGGAATGTAGGACCAACACACATGTACATGTAGTGGTCTGCATGCAGCTACCATGCATGTGCAGTAGCTGATGTATGTTGTTCATCTGTGTCTAACTACAACATGCAGTTGCAATGCAGCCCCATCATTGACACCTATATATGGTGAAATACTGACAGTACGGCAGGATGTACGTCAGGTATGGATGGATGTGTGTACCTAAAGTGGTGGTCCACCTTTGCAGATGGATGTTTGCTGAGGACAGCTCACAGGTGTGTCACAAGCCATCCTACCATTACATGTGCAAACAGTACACTATGTTATTGTTACCTGAAGGTGAAGACATACAACCTACACAGTGGTCAGGGTGTTACTGACTGTACATCACTTGACACCTGTAACACTTATGTCCTCCAGTGTGCATATAGCGGCACAATTGCCAAAGGTAGCATTGGTACACATAATGCGGCCAATACAGCTGCATGTCTGTCAGACGTATCATCATATAGCAGGTGTATGATTCGCAGTACTGCCATGTGTGTTTGCTTGTGTGACCATATATGCCACGCATGGTGGGGAATAAATTCCAATTGTTACACACCCCTGTACACTGTTGTAGAGATCTGTACATACTGCAGTGTAGAAAGCAAGACATAGGCAGGGGTGGTGTGTGTATCACACACATGTCAGCTATCTGTATGTGAATGACATTTGTGGACTCCACAGTGTGTGTGTGTGTGTGTGTGTGTGTGTGTGTGTGTGTGTGTGTGTGTGTGTGTGTGTGTGTGTGTGTGTGTGTGTGTGTGTGTGTGTGTATGTATGGCTGTCTGGTGCATGGAGTGAGGGTGTATGCTACCATACAGAACAGACAGGATCCCTAACCCCTCATGGTGATGCAGTCTACTACCCTGTTGATGCCATTGGTCTCAGCCTTACTGGCTACCTGTACATGTTCATTCTCTTTGTCACGTCATGTGGGTGCACAGTACTGTGAAGGTGATTACCACATAGGCAGGGGTCCTCACCTCAACACTATCAAGTGTGCATTATAGTGTTGTTGACCCCGTTAGTGTGGTCATGTTACTGTGTGTTTCTGTGTATGTCTGTGTGTGTTCTCATCCTGTAATGTGACAGTGTATTGCTGCTACACAGTGAGGCCCCATGCTATCAACTGGCCTCTACCGTTGACAGACCGCTGTGTAAACCCCCCGCACCATGTCACCATACCTGTGATGTGACCCAGTATGGATGGCACGTCTCTAGCCACTGTAGCCTATTGAACAGCTCACATGCTTCTGGATCAGTAGATGTGTGGACATCTGTGGAATGGTAGCCTTTCTAACAGTGAAGTTGAGGCTACGTATAGCATGCTGGTATTGCCATACATGCCTGTGAGTGCTCCACATTTACACATGGGAAACTGCAAACACTGCTACTTACTGGCACATGCAAGTAGACCTTAAGGAGGGAAGCAGGGCATCATTACCAACATGCTGTTACTGTTGTTACCAAGACACAGACTGTTGACATACAACAATGCACTCTAGCTGCAAACACTGTAACATAATGGCACATGCAATTAGACCTTAAGGAGGGAAGCAGGGCATCATTACCAACATGCTATTGCTGTTGTTACCAAGACACATACTGTGAACATATAACAATGCATTCTAAACCTGTACTACATGGTATGTCTGGTGCGTGTCAACAGTACACAACAAATGTAATATACACTACTCACTATTCTGTTCACCCTGTGCATCAGACCAAATGAGCATGTCCCTGCACCGATCGTGTGGATGACAGGGATGTGGCCCAGGCATCATCATATGCACAGGGTGATAATGTTTGCCAGGGGCATAGGCTGCACCAGTGGATGACATCATGTGTGTGGGTTAGGGCCGGTGATCTGATTGGACATGTGTGGTAGTTATGCATGTGGGTGTTGAGGTGCCCTACAGATGTTTCTGCTGTGTGTGTGTGTGTGTGTGCACAAAGTTCTGCCATGTGTCCAGCCTACACAGGGGTATTATTGACAGCTCCAGATTGTACAGACCAGGATGTACAGCTCACTGTGTCCGGCCACAGCCACATGACCTGTGCCTGCCAGAGGTTGCACGGGCACTACCAGGCAGAGGTACAGATTGGCTACTGTCCGATGATACATGTCCACTGGAACCGTGTCCCCGCTGGGAATGTCCAAGGCCACGTCCTCGTGGCCTGCTGTGTCCTGGTGTGGACAGGGCAGCACCAGCTGCACTGCTACTGGCACTGTGGGAGCAAGCATGTGAGGTGGCTCGTTCACGTTGACCTGCACCAGGTGGTGTAGCTGGCCTACGTCCATGTGGCCTATGCCTCATTCCTACCAGATGTTCCAGCACAGACAGCTCACGCTCGCGGATTGCCATGCCATGGTCAAGGATTCCAACCATGTCACCCAATCGCCTGTCCAGAACATCAGCGATCTGCTGTTGAGCATTTGCCAATGCCTGGATGTTGTTGTTTAAAGAACGGATAGCAGCCCTCTGAAGCCTCTGCCCTTTTGTGTTCTGCCATTCAGCACATGCCTGTGCCGCCATTACAGTCTGGAACATGCATCAGGTGACACCAGCTGCTGCGCTCTGTCCTGCAGGTGCATGTCTTCCAGAGGTCCTCCTACGAGCAGCACTGGCCACATGCCTGTGTGGCACATCTGCAGTCATTACACTGACAACATGGTGTGGAGACACACCTTCTGTAGCCACCACACGTTCCTGTTCCGAGCTAACACACGCTGACTGTCCTTCTTCTATGGCCACTGGTGATGGGGTATGTGCTGACATGAGTATTGTGTGCAGGGAAGAGGGGAACATAGCTGGGATGGCAACCATTGGCACAGATTCAGCCCCTGACAACCCTGCCTGTACCTCATGCATATGTTCATTACTGCTAGTATCTGTGGGGACACTAACATCAGATGGACCGCAGGAGGGTAACGCACCTACATCACCTGTGAATGTAAAGAAAGACTCTACATTACACACAGACACACACACACACACACACACACACACACACACACACACACACACAGACACACACACACGCACACACACACACACACACACACAGACACACACAGACACACACACACAGACACACACACACACAGACACACACACTCACCATGCATGTGATTTGACAGACGGCATGCAGCATGCATGTGATACAGCAGACGGCATGCAGCTCAGGCATTAATAGTTGTAGTTAGCATACCTCCCTGGGTTGCACACAACAGCAAGCAGGTGTCATATCAGAAGCCATGCAGTTCACACAATCATGGTAGTAAGCATGCATCCCTGTGATACACCATGGGGACCAGCACAGGTTAACAGTACACATGGCTGATGTGACCTTGACATTGACATGTAGTATGACATGTAATCTGCGGAAGTGTGCATTGACATGCATACATGTCTGACACAATGGTGTCCTGACACATGTACAGCTGTGTAATGGGTATCACATTGCAGTGTTGTCTGTATGCCCTACAGATAGAAAGCACTTTTAGCAGATGTGCATGAGCATTGATGGGTAGTATGAGGTGTCTACATTGCTATACAGTGTGAAGTACAGGCACTGTGCCATTGCATGGCATCATGAGGTGCCTATATTGCTATACAGTGTGTAATACACACACAGTGCATAGCCATGACTGCGTGCAAACACATGACATAACTAATGTGGATTGTGACCCACATCGCTGAGGTGTATACACACTAAACCATGCTGTATCATGTGACATGTCACTGGAAGACCTACAGATGACACCCCTGCACAACTACTAACATGTCTTAGCTGCCTGGTAACCGTGTCCACACATGACAGACTTGTCAATACACCATGTCCCACATGACAGTTATGTACCACACACAGGAGGTGCACGGCTGACAGTGATGTCCAACAGCAGCAAGGAAAATGTATGGTATCTGTGGCCTGATGTGGTGTCTATGTCTGTGGAAGCTGTACAGGTGACTACTGTCATGCTATGACACAGTCATGATGTTCAACACATCTTATATGGTAGAATTAAGTGACACCTCCACAAGCTGTGCACAGGGTTTTAGGATGTCCAGTGTTCCACATCAACTATATAACCATTCAACAAAGGCTATAGTTGGACCATGTGTGGACAATGTGCAACAGGGTGTATACACATCACATCTACTGCGTGGCTACATGTCTCTGGCCATCCTCCATTGCCATGTGGGAACATGTGTTGGCCAAATGTTTGTGATGGCCGTCTTACATGTCTGTGTTGTCCCACATGCACCCATAGATGTCAGATACGTCACTGTCCACAGGGTTATGCAGACAAAGATTTGTAAGTTTGGTATGTGGGGTATGTATTATGGGATAGTGAGACAATATTGCAGCCGGAACACTACATGTCTGGGACTTGTCAAATGGCACATCACAATGATTGCACCCATTGTAGGGGCATATTACACAATGGTGAATCCTGTGGGCTGCCCACATCCTAGCTCACTGTGTGGTACTGTTTGTGTACCACACATGTGTTGTTCTAATGTATAGTACATATGCCTACATTGAACAACACCTCCACCATTGTATGCACAGCTGCCCACACATCTAGCAATGACAGATACTGTGGTTTCATGTCGGTGTTTCATTTAGTCTGAATATATTGCACATGGGTAGCCAGTGTGCTTGATGACAGATGTGACCTGTATATCATGACTGGACCATACATTATGTGTACATGTGTTAACTGGCCACATGGCAAATAGATATATGTATTAACATGCCTGATACTGATATCTGTCTCACCTGCAATGGACTGATGTCTGTGCGGCATGCCAGAGGTACCTGTGTAGGGGTGACACAGCGATTTGAACATTATCCATGACTATATGACAGCTACAGGGTGCACTGTGCATGTTAACACATTTGGCTGTACAATAGCATATAGTATGCACATGTGCGCATACACAGGGTACCAAACTATAGTATGCGACATGTGTGTAAACATACCTTGCATATGATGTTACGTTACATATTGTACAGTGACACATGCAACTAAATGGGATATGATAGGCATATGTGCATTAGTGACTTATCAGGCAACTCCAGGCTCAGTGGTTGGGAAACACCCACCTCCACGATGGCAGCTACTGTTTGTGGATGCTGTTCTGAGGGTGTCCCCAGGCTGGCCAGTAGCTCCTCGGTGCGTGTGAGTGGGGGCTGGGTTGGTGGCCTACAACCTGTTCCACCTTGTTCCCTGGCGATTGCATTGGCACGCTGTTTTGCATGTCGTATCAGGTCAGTGAGGTGTCTACGCACCTGCTGGTAGGTGCGGTTATGGCCACCCACATCATTAACCCTCCTGCGTAGTTCCTGCCACAGGTCATCACACTTCTGGGCATGCTGTGGCACATGGCTGAACAACACCTCATAGTTATCATGGAGGTACAGGATGAGGGCATCATCCTCCTGGCGGCTATATGCTGGCAGGCATGAATGAGGCATTATCTGGAAGATATAATGATGGAGACAGGTCACAGTATCACAGAGATGTGCAGAGATACAGCTGCACATACATTTGTATTAAATCTAGTACATATGAACAGTTATCTTTGCAAATCGTCATGACACTGACATGACTGACATGTTTGTGTCACTCACATGTAACACCCGTTGTGCATTGGATATCATCACCATATATGTGTGTCACCTCATTACATTGCTCATACTCGATGTGAATGCTGTCTTGATGTGGGCATGTCTGTTTGCCTATACTGTCGTTCTTACCTATCAGCACATGCCTGGATGTGTCCACAGTAATGCTGTTGACCTTGATGCTGTGTATATGTCACATATCAACACATACACTGCCTTAACGGACATGAGCAGTGACAATGCACACATGCGCACGGAAACCATTACATGCATGTGTTTTACCATATACATCTACATGGCACTGTACAGCAGTTCAACATCCTGCCACGTATCGCCTGTGTTGCACATGTATACATGGGACAATGGCTAGCCGGATGTTATTCGCAGGGATGGTTATCAACCATGGCATGTATGGGCAAGGTTTTCTAGCTGTATCCAACAGCCATTTTGCCACCACCAGGTGCATCAGTGCCACATTACTGATCCAGACAGTTAATGATACATCTACCATGTGGTCATCGCACCATGTTTGACAGAGATGACATGTGCAGCTTTGATGGACAGGGTTGCATGGTATGTCAGGAGTATGTAACATGTATGGCACACGGATCTGTCCAGCATGTGGTGATCATTGTAGTAGGACGGTGGCTTTCCAGGACGTATGTCTTTCAGATCAGGATATGTACGTGTAGCATGTCCAACATCACAGTGTAGCACATGTCTTTATGCAAGGTAGCCAGCATGTTGCATAGTGGAGGTGAGGATTGTGAAGGCTGGCATCGCCCATCCACGCATGGCCAATACCCCTGAAAGGTGATATGTGATCCGATATTGGTCACCCGAGTGCTGAGTATGCCTGTCCGATGATCTCCATGCTCATGGATGGCACCCTGTCATGACATGGGTGCCTCGTATGACTACCTAATAGGCCTGGAGACATTACCGGCTCAGGGAGGTGAACTGCACAGCACCATCCCTTACACACAGTGTCCATAATGTTGACCGCTGCCTAGGTGGTAGTTAATGGGTACAGGGTTATTCACCTAGCGGCGACAATGCTATTATTGGCTGTCAGATTGTGCACATATGTCACGCACCTCACCGACAAAGCCCATTCTGTATGTTGTCCACAACACTGAGACAGCTATTGCTCCTAGGTCATGGCCATTCACATCCTTACATACGCAGATGCCTCCCATTTGTCTGTGTGGTATGGGCTACAATGAGGGGGGAGTACAAAACATTAACCCTGTTTTACTGTAGCTGCCACTGGTGTGATATGCACATGTCACTCAGACACCTTTTGTAGTGTTGCTTCTGTCAACAGGCCACTGGTAGACCACTCCTGTGACATACGAAGGTACATCTAGTATACTCAGTGTAGCTGGAACACAGTATGGGTGATGTCCTATGACCTGTCACAGGTATGCTATGCAGTGTGAAATCATCCGTACTGTCATCTACATCTCTACTGCTAACATCTACGTTGATAAAGGTTCATAGACCTGCAGACCATACTCAGCAGGGTAATAGTGCAGTGCCTCCAATTATGACTGGCGTCTCCGCTTGTGGGTTGCAGTGGGTTTACATTATCCAACACCCTATCTGTATTGCATATTCATGCTCAGGACTTGTTCAGAACATGTAAGCACTTCATGAGGTACTTATTACTATAGCACACATTCCAACTCATTTCTTACAGGTACACTGTCTGTCCTCACATTTCCAGCTTGCTTACAGTACAACAGCTGTTGTATACACATAACTCACATATCTTGTGAGACATGGTTGAATATACAGGCATGTCCAAGTGTCACTTACCAGTGTTATTGCCTGTCTATATGATGAATATGGCGAACATGAGGCAATACAGCAATTGTCTAATGTACACATTCAATGCTCACCTCCCAACATACGACACTACAGCCTGTGGGAGATGCACATATGTAGCCATGCCGGGGGTAATGCTCTCACCAACCCAGACTGAACCTGACATTCATGTGGGGACATTTAACATTTGCAGCACACCCAACTCATCACATAGTCTCACTAGATCTCCACCACCACAGGCCACAGATAGTATGACTACGACATTTGCAAAACCTCTCCATACTCTGTGTAGGCAACAGAGGCAGCCCCCATCACCAAACACAACACCAATTACTTATAGCCCACAGACTCATATGTGCACATCAACTACAGCCAATAGGGTGTCATAACCTACACAACACACCAGTCATAGGTGACTCTGTAGGCGGTCACACTGATGTCCCACTCAGCAGGCTACACAAGGCGATAGTCGCTTACATCTGGCTGTCGAGTTACAGGATCCGCAACATGACCTATGCACCCATGCCACATCTCACCAGGTATGATTTGACTGTCATTCTCCATGTTAATGTGACTGCCCTGAGATGTATCTTCCTGGACTACATGTACAGGAACATGCAATAGCTCTCCGGTCTTGTAGCCCAGAAGGTATCGCCCAAGCCCTGAGAAGCATTCTGCATTCATCCAGACTGATACCACTGTACAATGACTGAATGTTTCACTTCAACAGTTGCCTATGCATCTGCTGTCATTCCACAGGCATCCAGTATCTGTCTGCTTTGAATGACATGGTCAACAAAGCATGATGCTTTGGCACAGATAACCTGCACCTGTCAGCCCTGGGAGTACAGATAACATGTAAGGCTCTTGCTGCTCCTATACTGCCTGTCTTGGACAGTTTCCAATAACATTCACCACCAGAACAGGAGCAGGCAAGCAAAACTTGGGGTACTGTTACTCAATGCTTGACATCTTCATCTCTAACGCACTCAGGTGAGGCACACCTTATAATGGACCACTTCGATATCTGTGCAGTGACTGGGACCTGCCTCTAGGCTCCGGAGAGCACACCTGCACTGACAGGTTACACGCAGACCACACCTTTCAGTCATGTAACCAGGACCGGAACAACCATGGCGGAGGTGTGTCCATATTTCACAAGGATGTACACACCTCCAGGCTGGTTCCTTAGCACAATGTATCAGAGGTGATCCACGTGCAACTAACTGTGGCTAGAACTGCTATACACATTGTAACTTGCTACGGATTCAACAACATACCCCATGGTTACCGGCCCTCATTTCTTGGTGTACTGGACAGTAGGGTTCAGACAGGTACTACTGATGTGAGACTGACACTACCCCACACTTACCTGGGATGCCTACTCATGTACCGGACACATTAGGCCAACGCTTTCTGGGATTCATAACCTCCACTCAGCTGGATCAACCCATTCACACCACCACCAAGACCAACAATATCCTAGACATGGACATTACCAACATGTGACTGGTGTTCCACACCTGGGGTTATCCCCTCATTGGTAATTTCCGATCATATGCTAATCACCCTTGTTATCCACATCCTGGCACCACACCCTTCACGGAATACACAGTAGAAGATTTCTACAACGCCTACATCAGACGTCTTATGACAGCAGTAGTAAACATCATGACACCCGTGCAGATGGACAATGCACTTACAAACGCTGAAACATACACCAGTCACTTCATTAGCACTTACACAACTGCATGGATCATGCTATCCCAAACAGAGCCATGATGGTACCCACCAGATAACGGACGCTACTCTGGGGGTCTGGTTCCATGCACATAATGTACAACAGAAGGTGGTGGCTGTTGCAAAGTTGAGTACAATCCCATGGGTGGCATAACTTACTGGTCAGTCTCAGTAGGAATTAGGGATCCCTTATCACATCCTCCAAAGCTAGCTATGTAAACATTACTGCGACACATTCCAAGGACTACCACAAAGCATTATGGAGGTATGTCAGTACTCAATGGCAATACCCACATCTGCTCTGACATACGACAGTTAGGCAGGAACATTACAGACTGACTGCTATTGGCAACATCCTGGCAGATAGGTTCAATGCTAACTTTACACCCTCTCACTCCCTACAGGGCCAAAATCCATACAGGAACAATGCAGATTCCCTGCAGTCACAACTAGGCAGTTCCAACCTGCACTCTCTAAGGCCTGGAACACAGACTCCATGTGACCATACAACATCCCAGGCTGTGATTTACACAAACCTCAGAATGACATGGCTCCCCACTTGACCACCAGATTCAGTAATACCCTTGTATCAGACATTGTGGCCCCTGAATGGCGCACAGCAACAGTCATCACACTCCACACAGATGGCACTACAATGACCCACAGGGACTATTGCCCTATATGCCTGACTGGACTGTTCTGCAAGGCTATGGGGCACATCATCATGGAAGTCATTCACAGAGACATTGGTTGCCTCCAGACCTTTGATGCCACCTGGGTTGGATTTGTTAGGGCCAGACCATGGCTCCTACACCTGGTGGACTCCTTTGATACAGTTACCAGGGTAGTTGATGAGGGTAAGGGGGTCCACACAGCCTACATTGTCCTCCCATTGGCTTTCAGCACCATTCTCTATTCTGGTATTGAAGACATATACATCCACCTGCACATCGACCCCTACGTCTCGGGATGTTATGCAAAGTGGCTTACGGACAGGACCCACACAATGAGGGTAGCATACTGTGGTACCTACAGTAATTCAGTTGCACTTGGCATACCACAGTCCTCAGTCATAGGGCCCCTCATGTTCGGTATCTGCTTCCCTGAGGCACAGGCTAGAACAGAGGGACTTTCCCTGAATAGGTTTCCAGACGACTGCAAACAAGGAGCCATGATTGATCCACCAGCTGATACAGACACCCTCCATATGGGTGTCACTGTGACGGATACCTGATGTCAATAACATGGCCTCAAGCTGCATAACACAAGGTGCATAGACATCCCCTTTGGATTACACCAATCACCCACTGACTGTCACATAGGTTGTAGTCCCCTCCATACATGTGACATTATACGGGATCTTAGTACACACGTATATAGCACCCACTCCTTTGATAACCATATTGCCAATGTGGCGTGGATATCCTTCTACGTGGCCACTCTTATCTGTAATGGGTTTGTAGCTGGAACAAAGGCACCCATTGTACCTCTTTACTCCTGACGTATGACACACATTCAGGGGTACAACACCCCTTTTGGGGTGTACCTTACGGAACAGCAACACCTTTACATACCACAACATTAACACACCATGAGGATTATTGACCGCTGAAGGATTACGTATGCGGCACAACTACGGACACCATGACTGTACAGATTTGCATACTGCATACTCAGGGGTGACCTCTGCTGAACATACAGGGCCCATGTCCACAACAATATTTATGGATATACTCCACATAAGCAACATAAGCAAAGGCCACTGAGAGCAACATGCTCATGGATATGTGCACAAACGCAACGATGAGTGGGACGTGCTTGAGGGATACATTCCTGAACCAGACACTCACCATGCTTTGGAACATGATTCCTATGTACATCAAGCAGGGACACTCACTAGCACTCTTCATGAGATACCTCGATGGGTGGATGGGAGACACACATGTACGCCAGGGATCACTGCAGTGGCTGTACTGTACACAAGTGCAGGTAACACATGGCTCTGCTGTTCACAGACAGGACACTACCCTAGGGAGGTGCCGCCGGTGAAAACACTGTCGTTGGGCTTACACATGGACTTGGCCAGACAGCATAGTACCTCACTATGAACCTGTGAAGTTATTACATGTCCTTTGTGCATGGATAATTGAGTAGATCTTCCATTTCAGTTAGCTATCATGATGTTACAGTGTCCCATGACTACAAGCCATATGTATCCTGTTATTGTGTATTCTACATGCCAATAAACGATACCCTTTGTTTGCATGATATAACAGTTATGCTGTGTAAAATATCTGACATATCTACCTACAATACTGTACATTACACATATTTTAAACATTATCCCATAATGCAAAGCATACTTGCACAGCAGGACCACCCTACGCATGTTATTCTCATTATATGCCCTTACATATGCCTGTATCTACCTACAATACTGTACATTACACATATTTTAAACATTACCCATAATGCAAAGCATACTTGCATAGCAGGACCACCCTAGGCATGTTATTCTCATTATTTGCCCTTACACATGCCTACTGTGACAGTATATCGACATATACTATCCCCTGCTATGGCACGTACATGTTGGACAAACCCTACCACTGACGACGGGTGGTGTGGAATTGTTGTGTTTAAAGCCCTCATGTGGCATCCCTTGTGGTGTATGAGATGTTTACCTTGTGGCCCACAGCAGGACACACAATTTCTACAAGCGTTACTATGCTCAACAAGACATCACTACATAATACGTTTTCCCACTTTATGCATTGCCTACACTTTAATTACTACAAAACAGGCTCTACATACACTGACATACTGAGAGTTCTACATACCTTGTTTCTGAGTCTTCATAAAATATCTCTCTTACACCTTTACTGTTTAAACGGTTCTATGGTATGAGCTTATGGTTTGAATGTATGGCAAGGCATCCTTATATACGTCGATACCTGTAACATGTGGTATCCTGCCGCCAATTGGTGTTCCTGAGTAAATTATTACATGCACATCAGCTGTGCTGCTACTCCATTCACAAATTACGCAGCAACAGTGGGGTATAATTGAATTCTCCACTTGGGCGTTGCCTGTTTGCCCTACCTTCGGGGAGACAGCCTGTATGTGTTTTGTTGTGAGGAATTGCAACTACTATTTGGAGAGACACGGATATTTTGAATTTATGTCCCCCGTCGATTGTGTGTGACGGCTAGAGTATGTGGTTCTACATGTGAGTGTACCTGTCATCTCAACCGTCTGATAAGGGACTACTGCAAACAAAACCTGTAACATCGCCGTCTGTTCCATTATACAACAGCTATGATTTCACATGGTGCCATTACAAATGTGTCTCTCACAAGGTATGTTAACGGTTCTGCAGATGTAATTGAGTGAGTGGATGTTTGTGATGTTATTACAGTCTGTATTGCAATTGTTTCGGATGTGGGGAAGATGTAGGTGGGTGTACATAGCATATACAGGTTTGTGGGGACTGCATTTCTACATATTCCACATATGTGTGTGGGCTCCTTCCCTAATTGAAGACCTATCATTTAGTAGACTGAGAAACTATGGTTGTTACGGGCTTATACATTGAGCCATTGTTAATTGGTTTCTATATAGCATGCATGTGAGGCTGATACTTCAATACCTCCGGAAATACATCGATATGTAAGGGAATGTCATTAAATGACAGCTGTCTCGTGTATTTCTGTCACAGATATTTGCACTCATTGCAGTTGTGTTGGTGACTGAACCTCTTTGGCATGGGTTGCCACCTTTTCAAATGGCCATAGTGGGACATTTGCAGGACACACATCGGTGTTTCCAAGCGGACACATACCCACGGTCAGTACACAGAATAGAACATACTTTTATCCTGAATACATACTTATTCTTGACGTACTTCAGCTACGTATCATGTTTCATGTAACATTTACGTATTTTAGATACAGGCATAACTATTTAATGCAACTATTACATAATATATGGGACATAATTATGTCCTACAATCTCGGACATTTGCACTTTTTAATTTTTGTGTCAGGACACAACTGCCCAGGGAGGGGCTGTCCCTCTTAAAGTGGGACAGGTGGTAACCGTATGCCTACGTCCAGCTATGACCACACCTACTGTACTGATCTACCTCTGAGTTAGCACTAACAGACACACGATGCAAACACACACACGCACACACACACACACACACACACACACACACACACACACACACACACACACACACACACATTACAGTCCCACAGAAATGCACACGGCACCCTCAACACACACATACACAGACTGCAGCAATCACATACACAGTTGAACACAGTACCTACCTGGACCGCAGCACCGGCAGCGATAACTACATGTCCCTTAACGTCGTTATAATATTACTGTTGGTTCTAGTGTTCCGGTACTGTGGTCTTTCGGTCTTTCAGCCTTGTGATTACGCGTGTCGGTATGTGACACATTCGATAGTTGGCAGATTTCTATTTATTTGTACCTCCATGGTTGTGTACATGTCGTTGACCTATCTATATATTTGCAGATATAGGTGAATACGTATATATCAACCAATATCTCTCTATCACCCATATATATATATATATATATATATATATATATATATATATAGATATATATATATATATATATATATATATATATATATTTATATATATAGAGAGAGAGAGAGAGGGAGAACACACCTTTCGTTGTGTACATGTCAGTGTATACTGTTTCCTGGACTCCACACGTTTGTGTTTTAACTTGTCACAATACACATCTGCCGTTGGTACATCTCGGGTAGCTTAGTGTTAGGTGATTGTGTACATGATTGCGTGTTCTACTCCTGGCAGTGGTTGTTCTACCCTTCAGAGCAGGCACTATTAGTACAGGGGTGAATAATGCTAGTTTCACCTGTTCTGGACATCGTTGACCGTGATCTGCGTGATATTCAGAAAATCTTAGCCCTGTTTCACACATATCTGTATATTCATGTTTAAACGACGCTTACCAGCACTTGCCAATGCATAATCCCGCTGACATGTGCTAAACCTGATCTGATGACCTGCATCCAACATCCATTATTCGTGCCTTCGGGATTACGTAACGTCCCTTGCAGGACATGGGACCGGGAACATGCACGACAGTCAGTGCATTTACCACTTGGGCATCTGGGATTTGTACAATTGTTATGGTGTTTTGTATGTGGACTGTACTACTGCTGTACTCCATACTGCAATCAAATGTATATGGATGAGACCTATTAATGGTATGTCCAAGTGATGTTTAATGGATGTGCTCCAGCATTGGTAATGTATGTCACAGTGAGCTACACCTTCACAGAACCATAGGTGGAGCATGCTGGGGTGACAGATACCTGTCATGGGTACTCCCCATGCTTTGCCACTACATCCCTGATTACATTATATGGAGCCCCTCATTAACACACCAGGTAAGCCATGCAGAGTGTGTGGGGAACAGTGATTACACACATGGATCCCACAATTGCCTCTGCTCCACTGAGGGACAGTTGGTTAATCGATGTGGTGGCGACAGCAGACACTGTTTGCCTCGGTTGATGAATGGCCTCTGACAATCGGGCGTGTACCTACCGATGTACCTAGGAACCTATACATACAGTATCAACATATGCTGTTAGGTGCGTGTACTGTTCAGGTGTTGACATTCCTTGTTCCAATAGCTGTTGTGTGTGCAATGGTTGAGGGCTGCCTATGTAGGATTCACACAGTAGGCCACCTATACATTACACGTTACAGGTGGTCGCGTGTGTGTGCCATCCAGTTTACTGTGTGTGCAGGTGGAGAAGTGTGTCAGTCCGTAGGGGCCTACACTGTCAGTGTATGTGCTATACGTTCCCTCTTTGCCAAGGCGTGGGCATATTGGGCACGCCTCCGTCTGCCTACTGGGGCTGGCACAAGTTGTTCGTGGTCTGAATCCCTCTGTGCCTGTGATGGCCTTGGCAATTGCGGTGGGCTGTGAGGGCCTTCACCATTATGTCCCCGCTGCAGCTGTTTCCACAGGATCATATTATGTAGCATGGCAAATACTATGAAGATGTGGGCACACGTGCCTGGAGAGTACTGTAAGGCTCCACCAGATATGTCCAAGCAATGGAGCTGTGATTTCAACATCCCAAACACACACTCTATGATGATTCTGGTTTGTGCGTGTGCCTCATTATGGCGTTCTTGCATGGGTGTGTGTGCATTTCTGATGGGAGTCATCATCCACGACTCCAGTGCATAACCAGCATCCCCCACAAGGTGGCCATGTGGGATGTCCCCCTTGACAAATACCTGATACAGCTGTGAGGCATGGCAGATGTGGGAGTCATGGTAGCTTCCAGGCCACCAGCACACACATCCATAATGATGCCCTGGGCATTGCACACAACCTGGCAGTTGATGGAGTGGTATCCCTTGTGGTTTATGTAGCGCCTACCATGCTCACCGGGTGGTGACTTGATATGTATGTACGTGCAGTCTATCGCACCCAGTACCTCCGGGTAGTGTGTCACCTGGTGGAAGAGATGCATATTGCTGGCCAACTCCTCCTGAGTTCGGGGGAAGTATATATTCTCATTGGCATGTGGTAACATAGCATCCAGGAACTGGTGTAGTACCCTGGATGCTGATGCCTGTGAGATCCCCATTATATCTCCAGTTGGCCTTTGAAAGGTACCTGTGGCTGGTATTCGCAAGCTTACACATACCTTCGTGTCCACTGGGATGGGTTCCCCTCTGTTGTTTCTGGATCTCAGGCGTGGCTGGCACAGCTCAACTATTTGCTGTAAGATATCCCTGTCCACCCTGTAATGCTCTACTATCTCCAGATCATGTAGCCCATGGTAGGTTACCCTTGGTCTGAACACTCTTCTCCTCCTCCGGAGCCGGCGATGGTTGTCATCTTCATCCTCCACAGCACCTTCAGTCTCTAACACATGGTGATGAATCACAGCTATAGCAGCTCCCAACATGTACTTTGTAAAAGTTCCCCGTCTGTTTACACCGATGGTGCAGTGTTTGGGAATACACAGGTGTTTGTGAGGTGCCTTCACACTTTATACTATTGTGCTGTGAACACTGATGATGTCATAGGGTGTGTATGTACCATCGGAGCTACAGGGTATCTTATGTGTTTTACCACAGGTACTGCTATTGTGGTGCCTTTGGTGTTGAATTACATTTGGCTGCCGTGGATTACCTCTTGCCCTTCCCTTAACATTTCTTAACGTTTCCCCTCCCATTTTCTGGCATACATCCAGCAGCCTGCTTTCATTTGTACTTTCCTAAACCTGGCTTATCTTACGACATGTGTTCTATGGCCGATCTACTGCAGGTTTGCTTTGCTCTGCTATGACAGTTCTCTTTTCTTTGCAATCCAACACCTCCCCTATACTGCTCTGCAGGTTGCTGCGAGCAGACTTGTTAGCTGCCGTCGATTGCCCACTGTGAGTTAATAGGTGTTAATTGCTCAGTTGTACTCCAGTTACCCTACTGTGGCATTTCCTTATTTTCTTCCCCTAACCTTCCTGTTTGAGCTATGGTGCGTGGCGCGTGCGTCCGCTTACCGTGTTTCGGGCTCGTTTTCATCCTCGTACACATGCGCTTTCGGGCACCGTATGTGCTCTCAGCTAAACGATGCTATACCTACATCCCCACCCCTATCCTGCGGCTTTGCTTAGCAACGGGCAGGTCAGATTTGCATTGCTCCAATGTGCTTACAGCTACGGTGGCACACCCCACTGCTGATGTCATGTATACCTCCAAACCACAACTGTGTTGTAGTGCTGAGCCGTATGGTACATCCTTAGTCCGGTGGGATGTTTGCGATTCACTATTACTTACCTCATTTGCATTGCATTGACTACTAATTCATAGTTACCGCATGGAACACTGTCACAGACCCTTAGCAACCCTTGCAGCTTGGTTGTGGTGTACCATGCATACCATTGAGTATTATGGTGAAATCATGATTTGTATTACATTGCGATTTTATGACATTTGTGTATATTTTCCTTGTGTTCCCATTTGCGCACACATGCCCTGTGGTTGTACTTTACATTGCTGTGTACATGACATTGAATGTTGTTTTTTAGGTGTTGTGCATCGTTTCTTATACCATTGGCTGTATATTTAGCCATTGGCATATGTTAACTTAGTAATACATGAGTCTGGTCTGCTTTCATAGCTCCAATGTTCTTTTTGGCAAAATGTAAACCATTTTTTTGTGGTTTAAATTTCTGTGGGCTTACGCTACGCCTGCACCACTTCATGAATCGCTATGTACCTTCATTTGCATGGTGCAGTACTGTGCATGGGGTGATTAGCATACCTGTGCCGAGGGCTGCGCAGATATGGTGTACTCTGGTAGTGCACGTGGAATTGGATTGTACCTGAATCGCTCGGCGGCCATATTTGGCATTATACCGCCTACGCTACGCCTGCACCTGGCGCAAGCTTCATGAATCCCAGGGAATGTTTCCTGAAGTACTGGTTTCATAATTACCTGTCTCAGAACTTTTACTGTCTGCAGAAATAATAACAGTTCAGATGTTGGCACTACCTCAAAAGGGAAACCAAAGGGATTTGTACATAGACAACTTACATTCTGACTTTTTATTAATGACTTGCTACCATGCCTGACCAATACAGATTATACTATATGCTGAAACCTTAGTGCTACTGAAAGCCCACAAAAATCCTAATCAACTTAACTCAGACCTAAAAGGCTAATTTTTTCAGAGCTTCCTTGTGCCTTGTGTGGACACCTGTGACTGCAAGACATGCATTTTTACTTCTAAAACCATATGGATCTACAAAGTTGATATAAGTATATTTTTTGCACTTGCTCTTTTTCAGTGATATTTGACAGTTCTGTGCTGCATTTATTTATTTTGTTGAATTTATCACTGTTTTTCAGCCTGCATTTGTTAAAGAAACTCCAACTGTTTGTTACTGTACTACTCTTAGGTTGTTTTAACAGTATTCTGCAAAAGCTGTTCTGTGCCTGCCAAAATATTTCTAAGTTTTGCAAAGTTTTTGTGTGTTGGGAACATTTCTTAGGGTTAGTGAACTTACTTCCAATGATTCTTGATATTGCAGGAATTCTTACTTCTGTTGCAAAGCATTTGGTGCTGCACTTGAGCTCAAAGTCAGTGGATTTTACATTGGGAGCATTCTTTTGCACTCTGGTGGGAGCAGAGAGCTAAATTCAACCCATCCAAGTTTGGAACTACTGGTCAATAGCTTATTGTGTTTTTATTTGAGTGGCCTGAGGGTTTAACTTCAGAAAAGTATTTCATCCAGCTGGTATAAAACCCTCATGTTTGCATATAAGCAAACCTCCCTGATTTAAAATCCTCTATAGGAAATAGTCTCCCACTGTTTACAGCTGCTTGAAGAGCTGCCAGTTTGTGCGGAGGGTGGTACCACTGAAGATCATCTTATAGTATACTACTAAACACTCTCACTTATACCTTTAAATTACTCTCTCTTACTCCTTCCCATCTAGAAGTTGTGTTTCCTTGCCATACATAGTATAGGCTACACCTGCTGAATCCAGTCTGTTTGGTATCACTGTGCTCTTAAACCTGCCATCTTACATTAAAAGGGCCTTCCTTTACCCTTGAGGCAGAAGTCTGTATCTAAGGACCCATATGAGTTGGGGATAGCTGAATAAAGGCTCAGTTTGGTGGTAGTTGTGTTAAAACTGTTTAAATTTGCCTGTATATAAGCCTCATGTGTGTGCGGGTTTGCACTCAATTTACCGGAGCTGCTCAACATTTAGCCAGAGGTCTGAAGTGCATCTGCACTGAAATCCAAGCCATCCACTGAAAAATACTGAAAAATAGCTATATTTTAAGTCAGCACTGCACTTTGTTAATTGTATTTAATTGAATTACTGCTTCGTTTTTCCTGTTTGTAACTAAGTCCAGCTAGCCCACTTCCTTCCCAAATACCACATTCAGAAAAATCCTGGCACAATGGATGGGCAGTTTCCCATCATTTCTCCTACAGCTTGATATGGGCATCTTGAGGCAATGCAGCAACTGCATCATGTATACTGACAACCATTTACTCCTAAAGCAAACTAATACCCTATGTGAGAGATGCAAATATACTGTGGAATTGGAGTCAGTTATTTCATGTAAAAACAAACTAGACATCAGATGGGTTGTCAGCATACATATTTCACCTCATATGCAAACCTCACCTCTCACACAAAAATAAATTCACGACACATAAGCCCACATATGTGGAGGTACTCACTATAAGCCTACCAAAAGAACAGAGATCACCCAAATGCACACCACCCACATTCACCACTAAGCAAAAAGAAACCACTACACATATCAACACACACATGCACCTGTGTCTCAACAAATAAGTCCCTAAGACAAAACACGTCAAATGTCTTGGTCATAGGCAACTCCATAGTGAGACACACAGATGGAGGAATGTAAATTCTCTAGAACGGATAGTTTGCACCCCCTTTAGGGGCTCTAATGTTCTGGACATAATATTTACCAACAAGCGGGGTCACTGTACTTCCTCATGTGTGATGCCCTCCCTGGTTAGGTCAGACCACAATCAGTCTGGTATGAAGTAACTACTGGAACTGACACGCTCACAGGAACAAAAATTATAAAAAAAAACTTTAGCAAAGCTTCCTACGGCCCACTAAGCTGCAATCGCAGACATCAATGATCACTATGCAGAGGTGTATGCAAATGCCCTATACAAACACTTAAGTGATTGCATAAACTCTGCTGTACCTGACCATATCAAAACTAGGTCTTCCCTTAAAAATAATCCACCACGGTGGACTTCATAGGTTCATAGGTAGGTAGGCTATTGGCCCTAGGGCCTATATAAGCCTAGCCAAACGATACCCTGGCTTTTGCCACCCAAGAAAATTATTTACCTGTGCCCCTGTCAAGCAGAGCCACAGAAGTGATCCATGAGGTGAATTTTCTGTCTCCCATCCAATCATCAAGATTTATCTTGAAGAGTGGTAATGAGGAGCTTTGTTTGACATAGATAGGTAGTCTGTTCCAGAGTATGGGAAGTCTCTGGGACAGGAATCTATCCCTCCAGCATGTTCTGTTTATTGTGGTGACAAGGTTTAGATCCCTAGAGTGTGTAGCTTGGAGTATAAACTGATTATATAGCAAGAGAGAGAAACTGTTGTCCAAAAGAAAGAGGGATATCATTCTGCAGAGGAAGAGTTCCCTCCTATGTCTAAACAAGAAAATCAGAAATCTTGTAAAGTCTGCTAAAGCAAATTATGAAACTAAAATTTATCCCTAGCCAAGGATAAGCATAAGGCATTCTTTAACTACATCCAAAGTCAAAAGGGAATTCCCAAGTATGTGCCAAACTGTTTGTAGATGGGATCGCTCACACTGCACAGGAAGATATTGCCAACCTTCTAGCTGACACCTACTATATCCCAAAGCATACCTGACACTAGCCCTCTGTGCCTAGTATCTTGGAAGAACAGGCCATCTCTGCATTCACCAAGGCCAAAAACATAGCCTCAGTGGGACCAGATAATATCCTTGATTGTTTACTAAACATTCTAAAACAAGACCTAGTGGACCCACTTGACATTCTCTTTAATCATAGCTTGAGAACTGGCTATGTTCCTGCAGAACTGAGAGCAGCAACAGTAATTCCCCTGCATAATGGGGGGACAGCAACTGACCCTGAGAACTACAGACCCATAAGGTAGCCAGCCTCATCTGCAAGGCCATGGAAAGAATTATCATGGAGCTTATCAACAAAGATATAGGCAACCTCCAAATGATGGACTCAACCCAGTTTTGCTTTGTTAAGGGTAGATCATGCTTATTAAACTTGGTGGACTTCTTTGAGAATGTTACCAAAGCCATGGACAAAGGTAAGACAGTGCTCACTGTCCATATCAACCTTGCCAAGGCTTTTGACAGAATTCCACATTCTCGCATTGTTGAGAAACTTTCCCAGAGATGGATTAACCTTTACATTACTAGATGGGGTAGCCAATTGGTTCACTGACAACACACTCTGTCAAAACTGGTGACTCCACCTCTACAAGTGCACCCATCACTAGTGGAGTACCACAGGGGTCTGTGCTGGACCCCTTACTGTGTGGCATCTAATTCTCAGAAGTCCAAACCAAAGTAGACAGCCTTTGGCTCACCAAGTTTGCTGGTGATTGCAAACTGGGAGCAATCACTGAGTCTCCCAATGATGTCAACATATTATAAGAAGGGGTAACACAAGCAAATGATTGGTGCCAAAGCCGTGGTCTAAAACTTAATGCAAAAAATGCATTATTATTCCCTTTGGCAAAACAGAATTCCCTACAAATTACAATACTGACAGCAACCCCCTGAGTTCCACCCCAATGGTGCGGGACTTGGTAATACAGGTTGATAGCCATCTGAACTTTGACCACCAAGTTTCCACAGTGGTAAGGAATGCTTTCTATGTTCCACACCTCATAAGCAAGGGTATAGCATCCAGATCAAGGGATGTTATAACTCCGCTGTACTCAGCCCTCATCAGACCACTAATATAGTGTAATGCACCCTTTTGCAGGTACCTCACTAGACACCGGCAGCAGCTGGAGAGACCTGAGGGGTTTCTCAGTAAGAAAATACAGGGACTCCAAATTATGACCTGCTACATTCACTACTCTATATCTTTTAGGCTGCTGAGAGGTGACTTGTGCCTTCCCTACAGGGCAATCTCCAACCCTGCCCTAATGGACATGCTGCAGATTTTCAGGTCAAATGGCACAAGTCACTTGCTCTAGGGATCTTAACCTAGCTTGTGACATTAACAACACATGTTGAAGAGACAGATATGTCTCTCAGAGACTGCTGCTTCTCTGGAATAAACTTCCTAGTCACGTAAAACAGAGCTCCTCACTGACCCTATTTATAAGCAGCCTAGATAATTGGATGGGGACCATAAATTCACCCCTGGGTGAGTAGTGGAGTGGTCAAAGACCCACTCTATTCATAAATTTGGTCTGTGAACTACCCAAAAAGAACAAATGGGGATACTTGGGATTAACATGGCTAGGCTTGTAAAACCTCTAGGGCTGCCAGCCTAGTAACCTACTATGCACCTATGAACCTATAGAATGATTTCTGTAGGTCTCATTTCCTTCAAGTATACTTGGATTTCTACTTTCATGACATGAATGGACCCCATTCCTAAGTTAGGGTATGATTAGAATTCATGAAATTAGTATTGTTTCAGTCTTTGATGTTATTAATGAGTGCTCTTCTCAGCAGCCACAATGAGCCCAGAATTCCTCCTCTTGTAATTCATGTGGGGTTACATGTATTGGTAGCTTGTCTAAATAGAACTGTAAATTCTTTTTTATTAGTCCGATTACTCCTACTACTATTGGAACCACCTGGGTATCTTTCTTCCACATTGCTGTCGTTTCTGTTGACTAATCCTAATATTTTATGACTTTGTGTCTCTATGTACATAAGACACTGCAATCACTGGGATAGCAATTTCAGTGATCAGTGCTACTTTTGTGTGGACTACTATAGCTGTTTTCTCACATCTGTTTTTTAACTGTTAGCAATGAGTGATCCCATGGGATATAAACTTTATCATTCTCTGTACTGTTTTGTGGTTCATGTTTCCAATGTTTGTCAGCTGGTTCTGTATTGTAGTGTTTGCAGAATCTCCAGTGCAACAGACTTGTCACATTATTTTGCCTTTCAGTATGCAGGCTGTCTACCATAAGAGTATCACACCCTGCAACAAGAGCTGGTAGTGTTTCCAGTTCTTTTTACGGAATCTGCATTTGTCTGTTTCTTTCACTTTTTCAGTGGATGCTGTAAACAAACATTCACATAGGCCACTGTCCTCCGCTGCCATTATTAGCCTTTCATCCTTTGGTTTCACTTCTTCTTAATCATTCCTGCATCAGATATTGGTCAACATGAGGTTGTTCTAGGAATTCTCTGTACCTGCCACCATATTTGTGATTTTCTAGATTTCTTTATTTCCCATCTGATCCTTTTCCTTATATTCTTTCTTTTGTTTCTTGGCAGATTTGGTTGCTGCCTAATTTATGTCTACTTCTGGTTTGATTTCCATTCACACAATACTAAAATGCTTCTCCTAAACTAGGGAAAGATGTCATCTTAGACTGATTCTCCTCATGTTTTAAAACATTCACTATATTTTGGTCAGCATATACACACACGCACACACACATACACACACACACACACACACACACACACACACACACACACACACACACACACACACACACACACGTATACATACATACATCTATACATATATATGTATATATATGTGTGTGTGTGTGTGTGTGTGTGTGTGTAGATATATATATATATATATATATATATATGTATGTATATATATATATATATATATATATATATATATATATATATATATATATATCCACAAAAAAACGATAAAATCCCACAGAAAATATAAAATAACCACCAAAAGGAAGCAGCAATTCAATCAAGATGAAGGCTTTTTCCAGCTGATAATCCAAACGTCAATACTGAGTTAGAACTTCTTTATTTCAAAGAACAAACTGTGAGCGCTTTCGCAGAGATACTCTCTGCTTCTTCAGACATTACAAAATCAAGCAGTCATCATCAGTTATATAGCAAACATCAATCAAGCAATGATTCAATTAACCAGATTAGCTACAATCTTAAAATTACTACTTGGTAGTACTGTTGAAACAACCTGCTTCTATAAAAACCTAAAGAACACATTAGATACCAAAGTATCCTATATAACACTTAGCAAAAAGTGCACCAACTAAAACACAAAGACATAAACTTTACAATGATACATAACGTTAAAATAAATATGTATAAAACCCTTAAAATATGAATCTTGAGCCCATCTACCGAAGGGCTCTGGCTTTAAGAACAGGCTTAATAGTAACACTTTCATTTAGACCCCTCCCCCTATGTGCTGCCAGTCTAAAGATCCATTTTAACTCAGCCTGTTCTGTTAGATTAACAATATCACCCAGCCTAATGTTAGGATATTGTACATGCAATACTTGATAATAAAATACATGGTCAGATCCTTCTAAAAGTGTATGCTTAGCTAGCGCACTACAATCTTGCTTCCTTTCCATGGTCTCTAATCCTCTCTCTTAATGATCTGTTGGTCTTACCAACATAGTATTTGAAACATTTGCCACAGTGTGCAACATACACAATATTGCGCGTGTTGCAAGTACTGTGATTCCTCAATTCCCATAGATATCCTGTATCCAGGTTCTTAAAGAAACAGGATTCATCTATAAATATACATTGCGGACAACTACCACATTTCCTTGTGCCAAATGGCACAAAACTTTCCACTGACGATGGACAAGCACCCATATTCCTATAGCAAAGATGTTGCTTTAAACATTTCATGTTTTTATAAGTAAACAATGGTTTGTCTCCCACTAGGTTTCTTGTTTTTTCATCAACCAATAAAATATTCCAGCTAGCCACAATTGCTTGTTTAATCTTATCTGTGTTGCCACCGAATGCTAGCAACACTGATAAAGATCTATTAGAGCCAGCAGCTGGAACAGAATATGAACATTGCTATATGACCTGCTGACAAAGGAGGCCTGATTGTTGTCATGGATAGTGTGTATTATAAAGAGACCATGACAAAAATGTTGAACACTGATGCTTATAACAGGGTCTCTCCTGATTTAGTGCAAGATATTCATATAAGTCTGCATAGAATGTTTCATGAATGTAAAGGTTTTGGGTCTGTTGAATGATGAGTTATGTAATTATTTCTTGGTTGAGCATCCAGTAATACCTAGAATGTATGGGCTTCCCAAAATACATAAGAATCCTTTGCAACCTGCTTTTAGGCCCATTGTAGCTGGAGCAGGTTGGCTCACTGAGCCAATGTCTATTTATTTAGATTTTGAATTAAAACAAATACTTCAGAGGTATACCTTTGTATTAAGGGACACTGAACAGTTTTTATCAGATCTATATGATTTTGCTAGGAATGTTGACTCAACACAAGATCTATTATTAGTCACAATGGATGTAGAATCATTGTTTACTTGCATCCCTAATGAAAATGGAGTCAAGATGGTTAGGGAATTGTTATTGGATAGTGGTTTGGTTGACGTTGTTAAAGCAGACTTTATTACTCTATTACTTGAAACAGTCTTGGAGAACAATGTGTTTTTCTTTGATGAAGGTTGCTATTTACAGAAGAAAGGGATAGCGATGGGCACTAGCTGTGCCAATGCCTATGCGAATTTGGTCATGGTGGCATGGGAAAGGAACCATTTGCTAGGCAATGGCCAAATTCTGTTTTATAGGCGTTTTGTGGATGACCTTTTTTTCATTTGGCATGGCACTGTGGATAGTCTCATGTCCTTTCATATGAACTTGAATATTAGTAGTTCATTTCTTAGATTTACTGTAACACATTCTTGGAAAAGTATTGATTTTTTGGATGTATTTGTGTATAAAGAGGGTTCTGAGTTTAAAACCACTGTTTATAGGAAGGCTTGTTATAGAGCTTCTTTTTTGCATAGGAATAGCATGCACAATCCATCCATATTTGGGAATATTGTGAAAGGGCAGGCAATCAGAGCATCACGATTGTGCTGTGAGGAAGTGAGATTACAAGATGAGTTGGATAGGCTAAAATCAGATTTTTTGTCCAGAGGCTATGACGAAAAACTTATAGTTGAGAGATACGCTAAAGTATCGGGGATGAGGGGCCCTAGAGCCAAACCTTATTTCTCAGAGAAAAAGATAGGAACTGTTCCAGCCGCTGGCTCTAATAGATCTTTATCAGTGTTGCTACCATTCGGTGGCAACACAGATAAGACTAAACAAGCAATTGTGGCTAGCTGGAATATTTTATTGGTTGATGAAAAAACAAGAAACCTAGTGGGAGACAAACCATTGTTTACTTATAAAAACATGAAATGTTTAAAGCAACATCTTTGCTATAGGAATATAGGTGCTTGTCCATCGTCAGTGGAAAGTTTTGTGCCATTTGGCACAAGGAAATGTGGTAGTTGTCCGCAATGTATATTTATAGATGAATCCCGTTTCTTTAAGAACCCGGATACAGGATATCTATGGGAATTGAGGAATCACAGTACTTGCAACACACGCAATATTGTGTATGTTGCACACTGTGGCAAATGTTTCAAATACTATGTTGGTAAGACCAACAGATCATTAAGAGAGAGGAATAGAGACCATGTATATTGTTTGGAAAGGAAGCAAGATTGTAGTGCGCTAGCTAAGCATACACTTTTAGAAGGATCTGACCATGTATTTTATTATCAAGTATTGCATGTACAATATCCTAACATTAGGCTGGGTGATATTGTTAATCTAACAGAACAGGCTGAGTTAAAATGGATCTTTAGACTGGCAGCACATAGGGGGAGGGGTCTAAATGAAAGTGTTACCATTAAGCCTGTTCTTAAAGCCAGAGCCCTTCGGTAGATGGGCTCAAGATTCATATTTTAAAGGTTTTATACATATTTATTTTAAAGTTATGTATCATTGTAAAGTTTATGTCTTTGTGTTTTAGTTGGTGCACTTTTTGATAAGTGCTATATAGGATACTTTGGTATCTAATGTGTTCTTTAGGTTTTTATAGAAGCAGGTTGTTTTAACAGTACTACCAAGTAGGAATTTTAAGATTGTAGCTAATTTGGTTAATTGAATCATTGCTTGATTGATCTTTGCTATATAACTGATGATGACTGCTTGATTTTGTAATGTCTGAAGAAGCAGAGAGTATCTCTGCGAAAGCGCTCACAGTTTGTTCTTTGAAATAAAGAAGTTCTAACTCAGTATTGACTTTTGGATTATCAGCTGGAAAAAGCCTTCACCTTGATTGAATTGCTGCTTCCTTTTGGTGGTTATTTTATATATATATATATATATATATATATATATATATATATATATATGCAGTTCCATGAATGTAGAGCTGCACATGTAATCAGTTTGTAGGAGACCCATACCTCCTTCAGAGCGAGGAATATATTTCATCTTGGTATACACTGATTTTTATATAGAATTTGATAAGTATGAAGCATTTTTATTTTAATGTCCAGTTGATCCAATACATTTTCAGGCCAGTCAGTCACCCCAAATCTGTAACTTAGAACAGGAATACCAAACTGATTTATAACTTGGACTTTATTCATAGTAAGTAAGGCAGTTTTCATATTAAATTTAATCTTCTGAAGTATTAATTACTGTGCTTTATTTTCATTTGTTCATGTTTTGTTGTTTTTTACACATTTATTGAATTATCACTTAAGATATAGACAAATATACATTTATATAAAATAAAACAAACCGTATTAACACATTCACATTTACAAATGGTATACATCACATGTACTCTTTTGTATAATTCTCATCAATCCAAATTTACATAAATTGATCAAGTCCTGCCTTCCCTTACAAAACCACCTGCAAAACTTTATTCTGCATGCATTGTAGCATTGTCGCCTAACAGATAGAAGTCCTGTTCGATTCTCAGCTAGAACATCTTCTGTGTGGAGACATGCGTGAATGGGCAGACCTTCATTGAAGGTTGTGCATCAGGGCAGGCAACTCGGCACATAAAAATCTACTGCCAATCATTAGCGAACCGGAGTTCCGCTGTGGCGACCCCTAACCAGGAAAAAGCCGAAAGAAACAACAACAACAAAACAACATTGTTCCTACAATTCCCATTTTTTCTATGTAATTTGCTCTCACCCTTTTCTAAAGATCACAATTCCAGTTCTTTCATCTTTCTGATACAGTATAGAAAACTTCACATGCAGTTGGTTTAGAATTTAATTTCCATTTCCTAGTAATTGCTTTTTGGCATTCACAAAAATTAAGCTTAAAAAGGCATTACTGTGTATAGCCAATACAGATCCTGTATCCTGGCTCAAAAAAATATTTCCTTAGTTTTACCCATTAAATTACCCAACATTTCTGACAGAGTACCCTGCAGGGAATTTTTTAAGTATGCCAACTCATTACACTCCCAAAATATATAGGTTCATAGGTTCATACTAGGCTATCTGCCCTAGAGCATTTATAAGCCTAGCCAGAGTGTGTTTGGCTTTCACCACCCATTTTAAATTAATTTTGCTATGCCCTTTTTTGAGGTTAGTATACTGTGCCTCTGTCTAACAGTGACACAGAAGTGATACACGGGGTAAACCTACGATCTCCCATCCACTCATCAAGATTCCTCTTGAAGAGAGTCAATGAGGGACTCTGCCTAACCTGGACTGAGATTTTATTCCAGAGTGAAGGGAGCCTCTGGGTAATGAATTTGTCCCTTCAGCATGTCCTATTTATTTCAGTGCTGAGGTTCAAGTCTCTCTCGAGCGTGTAGCTCAATGGGATTTGGATTTTCTGAGGTGCAGCATGTTCATTAATTCCGGGTTGGACATGGCTTTATACGTCAGGCACAGATCGCCTCTGAGCAGGTGGTATGCCACTGAGTAGAGCTGGAGTTTCTTTAACCGAGCAGCATATGGCATCTGCTTGAGCCCTTTGATCCTCTTGGTGAGGTACTTTTGGGGTCTTTCCAGTTGCTGCGGGTGTCTGGTAAGGTACATCCCAAAAGGGGCATTGTACTCAATTATGGGCCTGATGAGGGATGAGTAAAGAGGCACGATGACCTCCCCAGATCTAGATGTGAATCCGTTCATGATTAGGTGGGCTATATAAAATGTTTTTCTAACCACTTTGGCCACGTGGTTGTCAAATGAGAGATTGCTATCAACTTGGGTCCCCAGGTCCCTAATTACTTCTTCTGTACTTAATGGATTACCACCTATGTGGTAATTTGTGGGCACTGTTTTTGCCAAAGGGGATAACTATACACTTTTTGGCATTTAGCTTGAGGCCATGGCTCTGGCACCAGTTGTCTGTTTCTATGAGGCCCTTTTGGAAGATGCTTGTGTCGGCTGAAGAGTCGATTATGGTGCCCAGTTTGCAGTCAGCTGCGAACTTGGTCAGCCACAGTCCTTCCGTGTTGGCCTGTACCTCCAAGAAATATATACCGAAAAAGAGAGGTCCCAGGACTGAGCCTTGTGAGATGCCACTTGTAACTGGTTTGGAGTCTGACATGGCTCCAGCAATTCCAACCATGTGGGTTCTGTCCTTGAGTCAGTTTGCAACCCATCTAGTGACATAGGGGTTTATATTTAAGCTGGTGAGCTTATCTATAATGCCCGAGTGGGGTATTGTATCGAAGGCTTTTGAGAGGTCCAGGTAGGCTGTGTGGACCACCTTCCCCTCATCAATGGCCTTGGTGACTGTTTCAAAGAAATCAACCAGGTTTAAGAGGCAATATCTGCCCTTAACAAAGCCGAACTGGGTAGGATCCAGTGTCTGTAGGTCCCCAATATCTTTATTTATGAGATCCATGATGATCCTTTCCATAGCTTTGCAGACCAAGCTAGTCAGGCTTATGGGGCAATAGTTTCCAGGATCCGTTGAGGCACCACCTTTGTGGAGAGGGACCACTGTTGCTGTACGCCACTCTTTTGGGTACGTATCCTGTAGTAAGGCTGAGATTGAACAGTAGTTTTATGTTTGGGTTTAGCTCTTCTTGGTGTTCATGAAGGATGTAGCCCGGGACACCGTCTGGTCCCACTGATGCTGTGTTTTTTGCTTTGGAGAGGGCAACTCTTACCTGAGCATCTGAGATGTCAGGGGGGCAGCACTCTGCTGGGATAGATATTTGCCCTTTTGGTGGGGGGGGGGTTTGCGCTGAACCTGTCAGCTAGGATGTTGGCAATGTCTGTGGGTTCGGTGTATTTTTTGTCATTTTGGACTAATTCTGAGCATATCTGGGAATTCCCACCCAGGATCCTAACATAACTAAAGAAAGCCTTGTGATTATCCTTAGTGTCCTGTGCAATTTTTCTCTCGAAGCTGGCCTTAGACGATTTTATGAGTGCCCATAGTTTTTTGCTAATACTGATCAGAGATGCCTTCCCTTTTTGGGATTTTGCTCTATCATGTGGTAGCTTCCTCCTTCTATTGTATAGTTTGTTTATGGCTGGGGTCCACCAGACAGGACATCTGCCTTTGGAGGATTGGGTCTTGGTTTTATTTGGGATTGCATGATCCATGCATTCCTGAAGGTGTTCATAGAATGCGTTTATAAAGGATTCTGCGGTCTGGGCCGTATTTTTCACAGGCCCGGGGGCTTTGAAGGATTCCACCTCAGTTTTGAGGAGTGTGAAATTTGCTTTAGAGAGGTTTTTCACTGTGGTTTTCAGGGCAGGGATGGAGTCGGGATGTGAATATCCAGTGAGATTAGTTTATGGTCTGATCTTACCAGTGAGGGATACACTTCTGGTCTGGAGCATAGAGTCCCCATGTTGGTGATGATCAGGTCCAGTATGTTTTCCCTTCTTGTGGGAGTGGTAACAAGTTGTTCCATAGCATTTGAGTTTATAAATTCTAGGAACCTTTGGGCTAGGGTGTTGGAGCTAGAGTAATGCTCCCAGTCTATGTTTGGGTAGTTGAAGTCGTCCAATATAATGGTGTTTGGAGAGACCTTCATATTTTCCAGTGTTCTCAGGAAGGCCGAGTGGGGTTCCTGGGTTTGGGAGGGTGATCTGTAGCAGGCTATAAACTGAAAGGCAGTTTTACCTACTGTTAGTTGCACATGGATAGTCTCTGATGCTTCGTGCTGTGCTACCAACCTGGAAGTGTGGGTATCTTTGACGAATATTGATACTCCCCCTCCTTTTGTGGTTCGGTCCAAGTTTTGGGGCCGAAAAGCATGGTATGAGGTATAACCTGGTAGTGCTGGGGTGCTCTCAGGAGCCTTGAACCAGGTTTCTGTTACTGCACAAGGTACTCAAGGGGAGTTGGTGAGGGTGTAGTGCTTTTAATTTTTTAGTGCTGACTTATATAATTGCTTTAGTGAGCAAGTGCCAGGTAACTTAAATGCAATGTGTTACAGGTAACTTAAATGCAAAAATGACAAACAGTAACTTTCTTTCAAGTGAAATAAGGAAATAAGTACAGTAAGCAATGCAGATATCACTAGGGATCCACAGAAGCACTGAAAAGCCGCGTTTTAGGTGGAATTAGCGTTTCAGGGAAATAACAAGCAAACAAACAACAAGCATACAAACAAAGCTAGATTCAGCGGGCCTGGATCTAGTCTATGCTACAGCAAACAAGGTGTACCAATTTCAGTAAGAAACAGTTCAAATATGCAGGCACTTTAAGCCTTTAACCAGAAATTCCCAGCTCAGAAGGGCAGAGTCCAGCCTCTCCTCCCACAAGAGTGCAGACCACGAACCCTTTTAATGTAAAATAACTGGCCTGAAGCCCAAGTGCTTAAACCAGAATTAATACACTTTTAGAATAACAGACACTGAGCCCTCAGTCAGCAGTTCCCAACTTAGACGGATGTAAGCTACCTGTTCTGACACTACAGTGCAGACCACAAACCTTCTTAATGTAAAACAACTGGTCTGAAGCCCAAGTGCTTAAACTAAAAGGCTTAGAATGAGTTACACCAAGCAGTAATAAATACAATTGAGGACGTTTAAGATGATGCAAAAGCAAAATAAAGTTGGAAGAAACACAAATACAGTAAAAGCAGATTTTTTTTTATTTTTTTTTGGTGCCAGTTACCCCCTTCTTCACTGTCACTCCTCAAAAATTTACCATGTACCTGAGGAAAAATTCTTTGGAGTCAGCTTAAAGTTTAAAAATATCTATATAACACTTCCAAGCAAAAATCCTAAATCTTCTAGACTTCCTTGCATATTTGGGAGCCATACATGTCCTCCCATTGTTCCCTTGTGAAATGTTTATCTAATCTCTCTTCCCAATCTTTTCTAAGCTCCTGTGATCGATTCCTATAGTTATTGTGAAATATTTTATATGCCCTACTAATTATCCCTTTTTAACAGCAGCTTCTGATCAAGATTCTTCTAAATAATCTAACAGAGCCAGGTCTTTCACTTAAGATTCCTCTATCCCTTTTGCTTTGCCTATACTCTATAGGGAAGGCAGTCTCTAGCCTGCAGTCACAATGTCTTCTTGGGCTCTTCCCATTTATTACCTTTTCCCTATAGTTATTTGCTCCCAACATTTGGGTGCTTCGTCCGCTTTCTCCAGCACATTTTATTCCCATCTTGCCTATTCTCTGTATCCCTAATTGCAATCATCCCTATTGGCAAAATCTTCTTTCTCCATTCTCAAGTTGGCTTAGTTCTTAGAGCACTTTCTGCTGCTTTATGGATATAATATTCTGTATGGCTGTTGTTCTCCTTAAGGATCAACATCCAAATTCCCACACTCACCTTATTTCTTGAATTTCCCACCTGTATCATCATCATCATCATAATCTCTTTCCATTTTGAATTATAGATTTCTGTTTGTGTTATGCATATCAGCTTTAACTGTGTAGCTCTAAAATATCCTTCCAAATCAAGTAATCCTAAACCACCTTGTATTAGAAGCATCAATTTATACTACTTGACTCTTGGCCTCTTCCCCTCTGATAAAGTTCTTCTGCTCTTTAATTACTTTCCACAACTTTTTCTCTGGTTAAAAATATGCTTGACCTATATATAAAACTGAATAAAGGGACTAAAAACATTTTTATTGCTTGTGTCTTGCTATCCCTATTTATATAAAAGAGCTTCCAGTTTCTCACTTTTTGTATTATCTTTTTTTAGTCTCCTCCCACATATCCTTAGCTGCCATAACAGAATCCTTTTTAGTCAGTACTCCTCAGTACTCATTTTCATCATGTCCCCATAAATATAGGTATTGGTAAGATAATTCATATAATTTACAACTGTAGCCTTTGTTTTATCTTCATTAACTCTATATCTCGAAAAGACTTGAAATTGTCTGAAAATGTTCCATGACACTGAGATGTCCTTTTCTGTTTTTATTAGGTGAAAATAATATTGTCTGCAAATAAAGCCAAATTTTCTTGATTACCATCGCAATTATATCCTTGAATTTCTGAGTTCCTTATTTTCTTTGCCAGTGGCTGTAAATACAACACAAATAAAGAGAAAGGAGGACAAATTTACCTGGTTCTTTTGTTCTGACACAACTTATCAAAGATGAACCTTCCCACTTTAATTGTTGTCTTCCATCCCTTATATATCCTCCTCGTTATCCTTACTGTTTTATCACAGAATGCAAATACTTCAATTGACCTACTCATAAAATACCAGCTTGCGCTATTTAATGCTTTCTCTCCATCAAGACCCAACAACAACAAGAACAACAGTATTTTTCTTATACTTTACTTCCCTTTAGATCATCATTGTTCTATTAATACTGTCAAATGTTTGCCTCCCCTCCACAAAACCACATTGATCAGTACCTGTCAACTTTGTCAACACCTTTTCAATTCGTTTAGCTGTTATATACAAAAATACTTTATAGTCATGGTTTAAAACTGTAATGGGCCTATACGAAGTGAGGCGTGATGAGTCTTTACCTTCTTTAGGTATTACAGCCACCACAGCTTTCTTCCAGGATGTTGATGCTTCCCCTTTTAAAATACTGTTAAACAAAACCTTCCAGATCTTTTATAACTTTCTTCCCTCCTAGCTTCCAAACTTCCACAGGAATGCCATCTATTCCTGGAGACCTTCCAGCAGATTGATTATACATCACCATTTTTATCTCATCTCCTTATAGCTTAATTATTAATTGTTGAGCCTCATCTACCTCTAACCTTGGCATATTTAACTCTTCCATAAGTATTTCCATTTGTGCTCTTTCTTGATTTCCACACTTCTCTGCTTTATATGAATTTTCAAAAACTTCAGAAATAGCTCTAATACCTCTACAGGATAATTAGTTATTTTTCTTGTTATAGGCTTCATAGGTTCGGCAACAACCCTTTCTACTTTCTGTTGCTTAAGTTGTTGTGCTAAAAGTTTTTGTGCTTTGGAGTTACTTAAACAGCTGCTTAACAGCAATCTTTCTAAACTCATGCATATTATCCAGTCTCTTTAGCACACTGCAGTTGATCTTGTTCTTTGAGATTTCTCTTATTCTGCAGTACTTTAACCTTTGCCATTTTGTCTAAATAATTCTTATTTCTTAATATATCTCTTTTTTCTTTTATTTTTGTTCTGTTTTTATACCCCACTTTCATTTATCCAAATCACTAACTATAACTTTTGAAAAAATTTCTACCTTCCATAATAACTCTTGAATGTTTTCCACTACCAACTTCTTAAATTCCTCTCTTTTTAACAGGTAGGTGAAACACCAGTGTCTCATTTTTACTTCATTACTCTGCATTTTTATCTTGGTTGTTATTGGTGCATGATCTGAGATAATTATTGGGTGTGTGTTGAAGCTTTCAATTAAATGCACATTTCTGTCTAGTCTGGCTCAGTTTTTGCACCTTGGGGAATAATATGCAAATTCTTTGTATACTCTACTGAATACTGTACTGCTATTTTACTGAAGACATGTCTTCCATACCAAATATCTTCATAATTTTCTTCCGACGTCTACCCTCTTTTGTTATAGTTTCCCTTCTAGGTCCCCTATATATATATCCTCATTGTTGCAAATCATTTTCCAGTCTCCACCTATAACTAATATTCCCTGATGAAAGCTGATTATTTCTCCCCCAAAGTTTCTTAAACTCCTTAATAGCAGTTTTAGGTAGAATATAAACACATGCCATCATAATCCTCCTTCCTTGCTAACAGCCCCTTACTATCACAAATCTACCATTATCATCCTGTTTTCCTCTTCTATCACTATTGGAGCTCATCTAGCAATTAGGACTCCACTTTCCCTTGCCTCTGATATTCTGCTGAATATCCATCCTAAAGTTTTTTTCTTTATTAAATTCACATGCTTGCTTCTTTCCAAATGTGTCTCTTGTAGCATTGCTATTTGCACTCTGCATTTCTTAATATAATTTCAATATTCTTGCCTTTTTGTCTAACCCTGTGAGACAATTCACATTCCAAAATGGTATGGATGATATAGCCAGTATGATAAGAAGTTATAATTTCCACCTAGTATATATGACAGGTTTTTAAATGCCTATTTCTAGCTTTTGTGATACATGTACCCAATAATGTGTGACAGGTTGATCCTTTATACAGTTGTTTCTTTTCATTTCCATTTGAACCTATGTCACATTTTACGACTGTTTGTTTTAAGGCAAACCTTCAAAACACACACACCCATGCGTGCACACACACACATACACACACACACACACACACACACACACACACACACACACACACACACACACACACACGCACACACATACATCACCATCTTGTTAGGAACAGTTGTCCCAAATCAACAGCAGCACCCACAGACATTACCTAACCTTCAATTAGGGTTAGCCACTAATTGCTGTCTGTTCTTGTCTTATCCTGTTTATATATATACACACACATATATATATGTATATATATATATATATATATATATATATATATATATATATATATATATATATATAATTACATTGTTTTATATTGCTGTTGTAGATGTGAAAACAGCTTGTATGCTTTCAGAAAACATGCATTTTTGCCCTTAAGAAAAAGCACACTGGCTGTCTTTAAATAAAATTAAATTATAGACTGTTACAGTAAATGCATTGAAGTATTTAGTTACCAGGAAAGCTGACATCTCTTATTCATTTCCAATAATTTCAAAGTTTATTGTTTGCTAACCTGCTTGTCCTTGTGCCTTTTAATTTTATGCTTCTCTCAGCAAGCAATGTCTAGAAAACTCAACATTTTTTGATTGGACCTGTAGTCAGATTGCCTGCATGGAAACATAGGAACAGAAGGTACAGCTGCTCTCAGCTGCAGCCTTCTCAACTAGCACTGAACATTTATTTATTAAATTTAAAGATTTCATTGCATTATGAGTGTTCTCTTATTTGTAACCCCCCCATGTTTATACAAGAAAAATCTTTTAGATTAAGCCAAAAACATTAATCTAGACATTCACCTATGCAAAAGTAATATAAAACATCTCACCTCTCTCTCTCTCTGTATATATATATATATATATATATATATATATATATATATATATATATAATCTGTGCTCTTTTACACCCAATCCCAGAACCAACAGCCTAAGATTAAAGTCTATTAACTTATGTATGATTTTATCTGGCCTCTGTCTTTCTACATTGTAATGCCCTAATTTCTTAAAACTAAAAAAGAAAAGAGTGCTTGTTTACTTTAATATATTTATCACATAAAATTACTGAAAATACTTTATTATATAGCATGTCATGAAATGTTTTATATACATATTGTTAAGAACAAAAATTGTTTGACTTACAGTTATGTTTTTTAAATGTCCTTCTAAATATTAATGACATGTTGCGGGGTATATGCCATTCATTCCCCCAAAAGTTTATCAGAATCAGCAAAAGTCAAATCTTTTGCAGACAATTTGTCTTTTAAAGCTATGATTCACAAATGTGATTGATGTTTCATAGTTTCACTTTTATTCAATAGTTTCAACACTGCTGGCCTTCTTCCTGTTCACCCCTATCTCCCAGTCTCAGATTTCTGTTAAAGTCTAAAGTACTCCTGAGTCTTCTAGTCAACTCCTATGCTTTTTTCTGTTTCTCAAGCATTTTCCTTTGGAACATTTGAAAAAGTTTCATTGTCAAAGTCTCTCTATGAGCTTTAGCAGAAGAATGAGAAGCAGATTCTCTTTCTGTTTGATAGCACACATTTTGTTGGACAGACTTTTGTCTTTCTTCCTTAGCCTGTTCTGCATCAAAAAAATTACTTTGATCCTCCAGGAAAAATATTCTGAAGACAGTGGGATGCAGCAGCTTGAATCTTATATTTGCCTCTCAGCATTCCCTAATTGCTAGGATAAATTTGCTTGTGTTCTGCCTGGTGTATGGTGAATAATCATTTTCCACAAACACTGTTGTCACCAATGTTTAACACTTTGCCCTTCGGCCATAGTTTTGTCAGTATCAACTCTTTCTGCTGGCTTGATTGTATCTTTACTAAATACTAATACAGGTCTTGGCTGCTTTCTCACAGTCGGGTTAGACTATATACATGTTGTGCTCTTTCAATTAACATATCCTGCTGTGGAGTACCAATCACATGGCTTGTTTGTGCTTTCATAAAATTAATAGTGTGTTCCTTCCAGTTTTTCTTGTTCTATTGCCATAATTATTATTATTTTTTTCTAAATGACTATAAACTCTGCATCAATTCCAATATATAATTTGTACAGTGCTGGAAGACAAGTTATTGGTCTATATATAGTTTTTAGGACTTTTTTTCCTGTTATCCTGGTTGACATCTGTTTGGGGTGCGTATACACATAATACTTTATCTGGGTTAAATCTCTGTGTAAAGATGTTGATACCTTTAGCCAGATGTTTACTATGTATAGGCCCAGGGTTTCCTGGTTAGGATTTTTTTCTTAATTTTTTCTTAACTTCTCTGACCATTACTTCATCACATTTCATATCCTCTGCATTACAGCTCCTTAATATTTCTTGGAATTCTTCTGTCTGTTCAGCATCTTTGCTATGTTCAACAGGATCATCATAAATACTTCTCCAAAATGTGCCTATTTTTTTCTTTTTTGGTGGATGAAGCACTTGGACCCCCCCCCCATAATCTTCCACTCTGGATACAGATCTGGATGATGGGTGAGCTTTCCCTGAAATTCCCTCTGGGATATACTTCCTTCAGTGACATTTTGAAAATGGCTTAAGGGATTATGGGCAGTAGACTCCAACTCTCAGAGAAACATCTCTTACAGGAGTTGTATAACTCCGTTACCTCAACAGCATGGGTAGTACTTCTACCAAATTAGATTGTGTAACAAGATGGAAGTAGATGAGCCCATTCCAAGAAAACCAGACAAGAATTCTTGTACTCCCCAAATAAGGTCTTATTGGAGCAAAGGGCCTCATGATGACTGCATAGTGGTTGCTGCAGCAATCAAGAATTATCCAGTAGATGCTCAGGCTATCCATCCCCCAATAAAGATTTTATAATGATGGAGGCTATCATTCACCCATAAAGACTCTATGATAGATACATTCCAAAGGCATAAAAAAGGTGGACTGGGCACTCTAAATTGGCTACAGGTATGAGAGTGTGTGCAAGTGTTTTTATGTGGAAGAACAGTGGCAGGGCTTGCCACCTGGTGGTGTGAAACTTGGCTCCGGATGATTGTTACTGCTGAAGTGACACCCAGACCCCATGTGCAAAAATGGGAATAAAGGGTTGTAGATGGATGGATAGATGACTGGATAGTTCAGGAAAGTGAGTATGTTTCCAGTACATCCCCAGTCAGACCATTGAACTACATGGTGCACATGGTTTGTTTTCAGAGGGAGATCACCCAAAAAAGCATCTAAACAACTGTCAATTGGGGAATTCTGGTCACAACAATAGATTCACGTGGCTACTGTGAGTACTGTCTCCTCTCTGACCATGCATCGCATAGACATCTGTGACACTTAGGACAGAAGGGTTAGTTCTGAATATGAGGAGACAGGCCTGGATGTGGCTCACAGACTTTATGAGCAATTTCAAAGTGGCCTTCGCCAAGCCTCCCCATCCAGCAATACGTGAAAGAAAGATTATCTGTGTGTGAGCAACAGGGCAAAATGCTTATTACTGTGGGAGTTAAATTTGCCACCCCACAAAGGACATTTCATTGTAAAAGAAAAAGGTGAGAAACTAATGGTCTTGCAAATACCAAAAACCCTACAAAGACAGAAGCAGTACAGAGGTTCCCACAGTAGAAAGGGAATTTTACTCTGGATGCAACCCCAGGAAAAACAGGAAAGTAAAGGATCCTTATAGGGATTTGTTAAGATCCCTGAAAGTTTGCCTTATTGTTCCTCTCTGGAGGCACTCAGGGTCCATCTTTCCTTACATACTCCTGTGTGGATGGCCTTCACAATGGACATGTCAGTGAAGACAATTTTATCCAGAGGTTAGTATATTCTGTTTTCTGCTATACTCACAATTCAGACTTCTCAACCACAACTTTTTCTACCTAGAAAAAAGGGAAGCAGCTTCAAAGGATGTGCAGACTTACCTCAACAAGACTGGAATCCCAGAGGTCCCATCATAGTAGAGAGAATTCAGATTTTACTACAGATTCTTTTAAGTGCTCAAAAAGACAAAGGACCCAAGGCTGATTGTTGATTTAATTTGGCTCAACCTCTTTGTAAAGAAGGAGTTTTTCCAAATGCTCATAGTGCAGTCTTTACTGTCATAACTTTATGCAGATATTAGCCATGCTGTGTAGATCTTCAGGACATTTATCTTCACATAATAATGAGCAAGGTGCCAAGAAGATGTCTTTGCTTTCAGGTTGGAGCCAATCACTTTCCATTTTGGGCTTTACTATTTTGAATTACCATAGCCCCTAGAGATGTATTTCTCTGGTTACAGCATATATGCAACTTCTAGGAGTACAAATCTTTCCATACATAGATGATCAGCTCTTCTTAGCTCCATCTGAGGACCAGTTTGTACTAGCAAGTCAATAGTTCTGCTGGGTCTGCCTGTTTTTGTGGGTAATGGTAAATGAAGACAAGTCCCAACTGGAGCCTTCGCAGGATCTCACCTTTATAGGCTGTTTACTAGACACCCAGAAACAACTGGTAGGTCTGCCACAGCAAAGAATATCCTCCATAATTTACAAGGGTTTGCATCTGCCTTGACAAGATCAGCCACCAACAGCTCAAATCCTCAGAGTCCTGGCTTTAATGGGCACATCAATACAGATGTTTTTAAATCCAGACTCAACATGAGGACCCTTTGATTTACAAAGGGACAGTTCCTGTCAGCCAGTGTACTACAGGATCAGGTTATCTTGGCTAATTAGAGTCTCACCTGATGGATGAATCTGCACAATCTCTTAATGGAGTCACCCTTCACCAAGCCAGTTCTGCTTGCAGTGGTTACCATGGACACTTTTGCCCTCTGGTGGAAAGGCACTTCTGCCAAGGCAGTACAAGGTTTGTGGATTTTGGAGGAGGCCTCCCTACACAAAATTATACTCAACATGAGAGCAGTTCTAGTGTTACAGACATTTCAGGATGATCTCCCTCAAGGTGCAATCAACATGCAGATGGACAACATGGCAGTTGTGTGGTATGTGAACAAGCAAGGAGGAACCTAATGTTACCACTTGTGCAGAGAAGTAATGAGAGTATGGGAATGATTGATAGCTTGCCAATGCATTTTCACAGCAATACACATACCTGGATACCAGTATGAAGACAAACTGAGCAGACTTCTCAATGAATGGTCTCTCAACAGGATAGTGACATGTAGCATATTCAAGAAGTAGGCGAGACCTTCCTGAAATCTTTTTGCTTATCCATTCATTACCAAATGCCCTCTTAGTACTTCAGCGTAGTTACTCAAAAGACAGAACCCCCCAAAGACACATTCTCCCATAACTGGCCCACAGATCCCCTCTATACCTACCCTCTGTCCCCCATTATCAAGACTGTTACAGAAAGCTAAAGCTTGCAAGGTTCAACTCATCCTCAAAACACTCTTCTGGCCATGCTGGACTTGGTTCCCCTTACTGTGGCTTCACTTAAAAAAGAGACAATCTTCTCCTACAGAACTCAGATCTTATAAGTCACCCATCTGGACAGAATCATCCTGGTATTTAGTCTCTGAAACTAATGGCTTGGTTTCTCCATTTCCAATAATGGCCAATAACTTTCAGTTCCCTCCAGAAATAGTTGAGCTAATAATGGACTCTCAGAAAACCTCATCTAAAATGATTTATTCTTGGAATGGGCTTCTGGAAAAAACATTTCATCTGTTTCAGTATCCTTAGAGGAGGTGTTTGCCTCTCTTAACAAAACTGTGCAACAAAGGTGTTAGTAACTCCTCAATTAAAGTACACTTGACAGTGATTTCTTGCTCCCACAAGGATTTTCTAACTCATTCATCGGCCGCACACCATTCTGCTAAGGTTTTCATAAAAGGGACTTTTAATTTCTGGCCTCCACTAGCCAGATCACCTCCTGCATGGGACTCAAACTTTGTGTCCAAGAGCCTAAGTAGACCTCAATTTGTATGGGCTGGTACAGCTGATCTCAATTTCTTATCATGGCAAACAGTTATGTTGGTGGCTCTTACCTCTACAAGAAAAGTTTCTGAGCTTCAGGTCCTGTCTTCTCAGTGCCCCTTCATCATTTTTCTTCAAGACTGGGTATCACTTAGGATGAAACTATCCTTTATGCCCAAAGTAGCTACCCAGGCTAATCTAAATCTGTGCATCCATTTACCAATATTTTTTTCCTAAATACTCTAACAAAGGAGAGCACTTGTTCACAGGATCATAGGTGTGTACTAGGCTAAATACCCTCAAAGGCCTTTATAACATTAGCCATACATACCAAATCTCTACCAAATTCTTGTACCCATGGTAAAAGTGAGCAGGGGCTTTGGAGATAAAACATTTTACAAGCAGTAGCCTGAACGATGGACCATTTACAGGCTGCCTGTATCCATTAGAGACATAGGTGCAAAATCAGGGATGACTTTCCTGTTTTCCATATAGTTGTTCAAGTTACACTTGAATTGTGTTAGGGAGGTACTCTGTTTTACATTGATAGGTAACCTATTCCAGAGACGTGGTAGTCTCTGGGATACATACCTGTCTCCCAGCATCTCCATCATGTCCTATTTATATCACACCAAGGTTTAAGTCTTTAGAATGGGTATTTCTGGTGCTGTTTGTTTTGTGGATATGCAGGAGGTCCAACAGGGTGGGGTCCAACAATGCCTTGCATGCCAGGCATAAGTTTCCCCTCAACAGCCTGTAGGAGACAGAATACAGGGATAGGGCTTTGCTTTGAGGCAGTCTGCAAAAGACATGTTACTTCGCCTTGTATTCTTTTACTGAGAAACATCTATGAACATCCCAATTGTTGGATGTGCCTTATTAGGTACATACCGGGGGGGGGGCATTGTAATCAATGACAGGTCTGATGAATGCCAAATACAGGGGAACAGTCCCCTCCTTGGACTTAGATGCCTTACCTTTGTTTATAAGCTGTACAACAAAGAATGATTTCATCACTACTGTACACACATAATGGTCAAAGGCTAGATTGCTGTCTACATGTGTTCTTGACAGCCAGGTCAGCTATTAGGTGTGTGTTGTCACTATAATAGTCACCAGGGGTGGATGGCTTTCTGAAGGATACTATTATGCATTTCTTGGCATTTAGTTTTAGTCCATGGCTTTGGCACCAGTTATTTGGCTATGTCATCCCTTGCTGGAGAGCATTAGTTTCAGGATTGTATGACATATCATAATTGTAATTACTTGCAAATATGGTCATCCAGATGCCCTTGACTTTGGCTTTTACTTCAGAGAAGTAGATGTCAAAAAGGAGCCGTCCCAGAACAATTCCCTGAGGAACTCCATTGGTGAATGGCCTTTTTGTAGAGGTGCACGCCCCAATTCTAAATTCCTGGGTCTTGTCTGTGCCAGCTGGCTGTCCACCAGGTGACGTAAGGGTTTATACCTAACCTCATTAGTTTGTCAAAAATGTCCGAGCAGTGTATTATGTCAGATGTCTTGGCCAGATCAAGGTAGGCAATGTGTACCATTTTGCCCTTGTCCATTGCTTTGCTAGTCTTCTCAGAGAAGCCCACCAGGTTGAGTAGGCATGACCTGCCCTTGATGAAACCAAAATGGGTTGAGTCCAGTGTCTGTAGGTTTCCTTTGTGATTATTGATCATTTCCATGATAATGCTTTCCATGATTTTGCATATGAGGCTAGTGCTCATCCGATCATAGGTTACTAGGCTAATGGCCCTGGGGCCCTTACAAGCCTACCCAAGAGTTTATCCCGAAGATGAAACCCTAGTCAGCACCTGTCGCCCCTGTCAGTGAGGGACACAGGTGGAACCCTTGGGACAAATTTGTGGTTTCCCATCCACTCATCAAGGTTGCACTTGAAGAGGGCCAGTGAGGTGCTGTGTTTGATGTGTATGGAAGTCTATTCCAGAGATGGGGCAGCCTCTGGGAGACAAACCTGTCTCTCCAGCAGTTTTTGTTGATGTTGCATATTAGATTCAGGCCTTTTGAGCAGGTAGTGTGTGAGGAGTTAGACTTACAGATATGGAGCATTTCTAGTAGGGCAGGGTCCAAGATTACCTTGTAGGCAAGACACAGGTCACTCCTGAGCAATCTGTATGATACTGAGTAGAGTGACAGAGATATGAGCCTGTCTGCCTAGGAGAGGTGTTGGAGGCCATGGATTCTCTTTGTGAGGTATTTCAGTGGCCTTTCCATTTGGTTCAGATGTTTGGAGAGGTACATCCCAAACGGGCGTTATACTCAATTATTGATCTAATGAGGGAGGTGTATAGAGAGATAATAATCTCCTTTTTTTCTGGATGCAATCCCTTTAATTATGAGATAAACCAAGTAAAAGGCTTTTCTGATCACTGCCGCTATATATATCAACCTGAGTGCCCAGGTCTCTCACCACAGGTTGTGTGCTTAAGGGGTTGCCGTTGATGTGGTAATCAGTAAGAGCTGTGTTTTTGCTGAATGGTATGATACATTTTTTTGCATGTAGCTTGAGGCCATAACTTTGACACCAGTCATTAGTTGCTGTCAATCTCACTTGCAGTATGTTAACATCATTTGGAGAGTCAATGACAGCACCCAACTTACAGACGTCTGCAAACTTAGTCTGGCACAGGCCTTTTGTCTTTGCCTGGAACTATGAGAGGTAGATGCCAAACAGTAGGGGTCCAAGGACAGATCCCTGGGGAACTCCACTAGTGACAGGTCTGCTATCGGAAGTGGAGGTGCCTATTTTGACTTTGAGGGTCCTGTTGGCGAGCCAGTTGGCCACCCACCTGATGAGATAGGGATTTACAGCAAGTTGTGTTAGCTTTTCGATGATGCTCGAGTGGGTGATTGTGTCAAAGGCCTTGGCCAAGTCAAGGTAAGCTGTATATACTGACTTTCCCTCATCCAGGGCCTTGGTGACAGTCTCAAAGAAGTCAACCAGGTTCAACAGGCAAGATCTGCCCTTGACGAATCTGAACTGGGTGTGGTCAATTGCTTGAAGATTGCCTATGTCCTTGTTTATGAGATCCATAATAATATGCTCCATGGCTTTATAGATCAGACTTTTCAAGCTAATGGGGCAATATTTTCTAGGGTCAGTAGTGGCACCACCTTTGTGCAAGGGAATTGCAATGGCAGTTCTCCACTCTGCTGGAATGAAGCCAGTACTTAGGCTGTGGTTGAATAAGGTGCTCAATGGCGAAGCCAGTTCTTGCTGGAGATGGTGCAGAGTACATCCTGGGATACTATCAGGTCCCATGGAAGCTGTGTTCCTTGCCTTCAATGGGGCCTTTACCACTTGATCTAGGGAGATGTGAGGTGCAGGACAAGTATCTGGGATGTCAAACGGACCTTTGGGGGGACAGGGGGGGGGAGTTTGCACTGAAGCTATCTGCTAGCAGGTTGGCTAAATCAGCAGGATTATTGTAAGTAATACTGTTAAGTACTAACTCGGAACAAACCTGATACTTATCTGTCTGTAGTATCTAAGGTCTGTATATGGGATGCCTATGTCTGTAGTATCTAGGGTCTGTATATGGGCTGCCTTTGTGTAGAGGGATGACATTTGCTGCTCTCCATTAATTAGGCACAAAGCCTGTTGAGAGGCTATGGTTAAATGGTGATACCAATGGGTCTGATTGGTCATGTTTCAAGCTATTTAGAAAGTCAGGCCCATCAGTACAGTGCTCTTGGCCATAGACGGAGCAATGGGGACCTGTTCCCTAGTGGTAGAAGGGGAAGTTATATTTGATGGTATTTCCTGAGAGTAGACTGAGGGAGGGGAGTAAAGTTAGAGCTGACTTTGTCTGTCAATAGGTTTGCTGTACCTTCTGGCTCAGTATAGATTGCTCCCTTAACAAAGAGATAATAGTGGGGTAATTAAAGTCACCCATGAATATGGTTTTGGGTTAGATGTTTAGTGCTTCCAGTAAGCTTAAATATGTGTTATGGGTTTCTTGGTTCATAGGTGGACCTATAGCTTGCAAGGAAGTGGTACGTAATTTTGCCTAAGGCGATTTGAATGTGGAGAAGCTTTCTGCATCATTCTGATTTACCAGCCTTGAGGAATACTTATTTTTGATGTAAATCAAGACACCTGCACCTTTAGTCCCTGCTTGTCTAGTAGCTGGGCTGTATGTGCGGAAGGCATTAGAGCCTGCACTGCTGGGGCACTCACCGCATGGCAGAGTGTGAGTCTTTTTTTAAAGCCAAAAATTGGTGTGCTGGTTATATTGCCATAACATTTCCTGAACTAGACAGCTATGCAATAGAGAATGGCTGGCAAACAAGACTAGCAGGTTCATAGTTTCTAGGCATGCAGTCTTGAAGACCATAAAGAAGCCTAGTCTAAATTCCGAATCATCCCAAAGCACCTTCTGGTTAACTGACTTGCTAAATGTTACACAGTAGCTAAATGAAGATGGAAATATTCAAACCCTGCACCTTTGCCACAAAAAGCTCTAACTGCCAGAGGACTGCTGCATTATTTGGATGTTCACAGACAATTAAGGTTTTATTTGAACCGCACAAAGGCTTGTAGGAAGGATGAATAACTTTTATCAGTTTTTCACCATCTAGACTTGGTTATAAAATTACCAAGGTTAGATTGTCAAAATGGATTTCAGATTGCATTTCATTCTGTTACACATCAGCAGGCACACAGCTTTGTGTTCAGCAAAAGGTTCCCTCTGCTAGGGCTCAAGCTATATCGATGGGTTTCATACTTAACCTTCCACTTCATGAGGTAACAGCAGTAGCTACTTACTTGTTCTTCTTTCATATCTTTGTTAAACATTACCATCTCGATTCTGTTTCTAGAGGAGAAAATCCTTCAGAACAGCCATTCTTAAAGGTTACCTGGGCTAAGACTCCTTTGTTATCTGGGGATTCTATACTGCTATTCCAGTGTCCAGACAGGACCTGAGAAATATATAAGTTATGGACTTACCTTCTCTTATCTGTGGTCACTAGAGTAAGTCTCCCTCCTTCTCCCACCAAATTGTCACCTTTTGTGAGATCTGTGAGTGAACCATTACTTAATTTTCTGTCTTTATCTTTGTAGTTTATATATGGGTCTGCTTCTAAACTTAGAAGTTTCAAAACGTCGACTTTCTTATATATATATATATATATATATATATATATATATATATATATATATATATGTGTGTGTGTGTGTGTGTATGTATATATATATATATATATATATATATATATATATATATATATATATATATATATATATATAGTGTGTGTGTGTGTGTGTGTGTGTGTGTATATATATATATATTAATACATATATATATATATATATATATACACACACACACACACACACACACACACACACACACACACACACACACACACACACACACACACACACATATGGGTCCAGTTTTAAATGTCGAAATTCCGAAATCTCGACTTTTAAAAAAACACACCCAAAACATCGAGATTTCAGAATCTCGACATTTAAAAGTGGGTTAAAAAAAGAGAGAGACCTTACCATTCTCTTTACTGTAGTGTGATCTTGGAGTTGGTATATTTAAGTAGGAGGGTGTGTGGAGTGCAGAGGGGCAAGGCAGGCTTGCCCCCCTGCAAATACTTTATTTCAAGTCTCTCTCTTTTTTTTTAACCCACTTTTAAATGTCAAGATTCTGAAATCTCGATGATTTGGGTACTTCTTTTAAAAGTCGAGATTTCAGAATTTTGACATGTAAAAGTGGACCCATATATATATATATATATATATATATATATATATATATATATATATATATATATATATATATATATATATATATATATTTATATATATATATATATATATATATATATATATATATACATACAGGTCTACTTCTAAATTTCTAAGTTTCAAAACATCGACTTTCTTATGGTCGAGATCTAAGATCAGAGTTTTGAAACTTCAAACCATTTAAATGGAGATTGGTATATTTAATTAGTAGGGGTGTGGGGGGTGCAGGGGAGCTTGCCCCCTGAAAAAATGTAAAAAGATTTATTTATTTATTTATTTTTTTAATTTCAGAGTTTCAGAACTTTGATCTTATGATGCTCTTCATGTTTCACTGTTGCCGTCATCGCATTTGGGTTATCCTGCCAGGGGTAGCCCTCAGTCAGCCCGAATACCAGAGGCTTAGTATTTCTACATCGGTTGCTGTCACTCCAGGACTGACATCAGATCATCAATGGTATAAAATCAGGCAGCCGATGCCATTACATCAGTTTTTCTTACCGAGGAGCCCGAAGCAGAAGCAGTTTGCATGAGTGCCGGTTGGCCGCTACCTGAGTTTTCATTTCCGAACTGATGTTGAAGTCTTATAAAGCTAAGTACCCCATTGGGTATCCTTTTTCTTGCTCACCAATGTCAGAAAAAGTTAATAATTGGCTCGCCTGTGGAAAGCAAATACCGCACCGAGACTTCAATTCTTACTGCATCACCTGTTTAGGCCCAGACCATGATGTCCCCCGCTGTTGCTTTTGTGCTTTGTTCAACACCAGAACTATACATTGTATGACTGTTATTTAGCTAGATATTTTCATGCTCAGTCCTTGAATTCTGATATGGCTTTGGTAAGTCATCCGACTACCAGTCTTCTGAAAAATATAAGGATAAAGGCAGAGACAGACCGCACAAGTCCAAAACTGCTGACGACACTTCTGCTAAGCTAGTCGTCAGTTCTTTGGTCCTCAGTGAGGTGCTTTCGCAGCCACTGATGCCCGCTTCTGTGGATTCACAGGCTGCTACAGAGACCCTTTTGGAGTCCAGTATGCCATGTTACACTTCTTCAACTAAGGATCCTATGGATGTCTCTACCTTGGATGAGTCCAGAGACACTGAGCAGGCACCGGCTTCCAAGGAAGTACTTCGTTCTACCGATACTCGGCACAGACTGACGGCTTCTTTCGCATCTTCTGTTCTTTCTAAAACTACAGAGTTTCTAAGGCCCAGGGTACGAACTACACCAAAAAAAAAAAAACGACGACCCAAGCTCAGGCACCTGCGTCCTCTCCTCGGTCTCAAATGCTTAAAATGGCAGAAGTCCTTATTATGCTTATTAGGGAAAGCCAGGCTACCCCTTCCAAAAGAAAAAGAGACTTGTCCCCAGTAGTTTTATCTGAACAGGAGTCCGATGACTCTGATGCATCTGAATATGAAGATATGCAACCCCTCTCTGCTTATGAGGATTCTGATGCAGAGGACTCCATTCCTTCTGCCTCTCCACCCGAGGATTTTCATTTTGGGAAACCCTTCATACTTTAAGGAAGCATTTCCAATGGGAATGTCAAGACTACCCTCAGTCAAAAAAGAGACTCAGGGAATTCTTAGATTTACCACAGCACACACTTTTAACCATTCCTCCTGTCCTGGATGTTGTGGATGATATTTTTATGGAATCCAGTTTCACTCCTGACACCCTTCCTCCTGCTCCCAGGAAACCTGACAGGTATTACAGAGTTCCTGACTCTCACAAATTTCTTTTCAAAAATTTTACTGCTGACCCAGAATTCATCTCTCAAGGACCTAAAGGAATTAAAGCAACTTCAGCTAAGAATTCCACCTCCTCAGATAGGGATTTCTGAGCTTTAGACAGATGGGGTAAAAAAGTATACACCTCTGCTACTCTTACTATTAGAGCATTAAATTGTCATTTTCACATGCTGAAATACCAGCAGCATACCATGGAACTCCTCAAACAAAAACTATCTTCCTTTCCTACTGTGCAGAAAATAAAGAATTACCAGAGTTAATGCATTCTGCAAGTCAAGTAACTAAGCACACCTTGCAATGTGGTGTTGACACCCTAGAAGCATCTTGCAGGGCAGCAGTCACTGGTTCTGTCCTTAGAAGGCATGCTTGGCTTAAGAAACAGACCTTGCCAGACCATGTCAAATCCAAATTATTGGATGCACCATTGAACAAAGACAGCTTATTTGGAACCAAGGCAGAAGAGTTCTTAAAAAAGATGGAAGAAAAAGCTAAATCTATGCAGACAGTTAAAGACTTCTTACAGGTACAGCCTCCGAGGTTCAGTAGGAATTGCCCCTCCAAGCATGGGTCCTTTCTGCCTCCTCCAGGCGAGCTCAGCCCAGACCCGGGGAAGCAGACCTCCCCAGACAGCAGCCCTAGGGAATGCAGTGATCTAAGCAATGGAGTTCTTCCTCTTCAAAAACAGGGAGTGCAAAGCCATCCCCTTATGGTAAGAACTCACAATGACTTTACACCTCCAACTCTTACCTCTGCCTACCTGCTTGTGCCCCTAGGAGGAAAACTCTCCTTCCACACAAGCAACTGGGCCACCATTACCAACGACAGATGGGTCCTCAACATAGTATCTCAGGATACACATTTTATTTCCACACTCCGCCAACCCCAAAAGGGTTCCCAGATCTTCCTCCAAACCAGTGAGCAGAGGCCAAAAAGCAAGTCCTTTCCCCTGCTCTGCATGAGGGCAATACAGCATGTTCCTGCAGAACAGATAGCCCAAGGTGTCTACTCCAGACTCTACCAGTGCTTTCCAAGGATGCTTGGTTAGCCACTCTAGACCTAAAAGAGGCCTACCTACACATCCCAATAAGGGAATCATGCAGGAAATACCTACATTTCAGGACAGGATCTATGCACTTTCAGTTCTCTGCGCTCACTTTTAGCTTATCCACTGCTCCCAGAGTTTTCACAAAATGTCTGGCTCCCACCATTGCTTTTTGCAGACAAAGAAATATTCAAATTTACCCATACTTAGACGATTGCCTGATTCAGGCAGACAGTCAGGAAAAGCTGTTACAGCACCTGACTTTTGTAAAGGACCTACTGACCTCTATGGGGTATACTATCAATGAAAAGAAATCAAAACTAGTCCCCACACAAAAAATTGTATTCCTGGGAGCAAGCCTGGACACAGCATCCCAGATGGAATTCCTTACTCCAGAAAAACAAGCCTACCTGACAGGCTACTGTTCTCAACTAGCCACCAGAACCCAGTTAACGGCAAAGAAAATCCTGCAAGCTCAAAGGTTCATAGCTTCCTGCATCCTACTCATTCCATACACCAGACTGCATATGAGGAAACTACGATGGTACCTAAAAAGCCTTTGGTGTCAACACTCCCGAGACCTAGAAACTCTCATACCAATGATACCTTGTCTAAGGAAAGATTTTCTTTGGTGGGCAGCAGCTTACAACCACAACATGGGATTTCCCTTCTCACAACCCCACACTGTCCAGACCCTCACCACAGACGCATAAGACTATGCCTGGGATGCACACCTGGACGGCAGGTGCATTTAGGGCCACTGGAGCCCAAATCAAATACATCTGCACATCAAACAAAAAGAGATGTTAGCTGTTCAGCACTCCCTGACAGCCTTCAGACCCTTACTCTCCCCGGGGCCTCTACTGATCAAAACAGACAACACCACAGTGATGTGGTACATCAATAAGCAGGGAGGGACTCACTCTTATCCTCTCTGCAGGCTATCCATGACCCTTTGGCACACTGCCTCAGCCATGCAACTACACCTGCTAGCACAATTCCTGCCAGGCTCTCTAAATTCTCTGGCAGATAACTTAAGCAGAAACCTTCTAGACCCACACGAGTGGCAGCTAGACCACAGAACCTTCACCCTTGTAACCCAGAAATGGGGCACCCCGAAGGTCGACCTCTTTGCATCCCACTCCAATCATCAGCTCAGAAAATTCTGCACCAGGAACCTCAGAGCAAGGCCTGGAGAGTGGATGCTCCATCCTTCCAGTGGGTAAACCTCTTGGTCTATGCATTTCCCCCTCTATCCCTCTATCACTCATATCAAGGGTGCTTCTCAAAATAAGGGAGGAAAAAACAAGGGCAATCCTGATTGCCCCAAACTGGCCATGCCAGCACTGGTATCCACTGCTGCACAGCCTGTCACCCCTGCCACCATGGCACCTATCTCAGATCCCTACACTCCTGACCCAAGGAAATGGAGAATTCATGCATCTCCAATTGCAGACCCTCAACCTGGCAGCCTGGGTTATTCCCTGACCATCCCTCAAGCTGCCAGCCTAAGCAAACAAGTCCTAAATGTTATATGTGAGTCCAGACACCCCAGCACTTGGAAATCCTATGCTGACAAGTGGGATCTGGAATGGCACAGCCCTTCTACCTCTCATCCTGGATTACCTGGTAGACCTACTATACAGAGTTCTATCCTTCTCTTCTATTAAAATTCATGCCTCTGCCATCTCTGCTTATTACAGCACAGAGCCTCCTCTCTTCTCGCACCCTGTCATCAAACAGTTCCTAAGAGGGGCTAACAACTTAAGGCCACCAATAAGAGCTCCTACCCCAGCTTGTGACCTAATCTTTGTGTTGGAAATGCTCACCCTACCCCCCTTTGAACCTGTAGCTTCAGCAGAGTTAAAATGTCTCTCTTGGAAAACAGCCTTGCTTCTGGCCATCACTTCAGCTAGAAGAGTATCAGAGCTACAAGCATTCATGGCTGTAGAGCCCTTCGTCATTTTCCATGCTGACAGAGTCTCACTCAGGACTAACCCATCTTTCATGCCTAAAGTGGTGTCCAGTGTGGCTCTCAACCAATCCATACATTTACCCACCTTTTTCCCTAGCCCACAAAACAAGGGGAAAGGATTATGCACTCTCTAGATGTGCACAGAGAGCTCAGATTCTATCTGGACATGATTAAATCTTTCAGAAAAAACTGATCAATTGCTAGTCAGCTTCACAGCAGGAGCAGAGGGCAAGGCCATATCCAAACAAAAAATCTCCAAATGGATAGCACACTGCATCAATTTCTGCTACAGACAGCATGTGAAACCACCCCAAAGGGGGTCAAGACACATTGCACCTGAGCAACCTCCACCTCTGCAGCCTTTCTTAGAGGGGTCCCCACCAGGGACATCATGGAGGCTGCAACATGGACATCTGTTCATACCTTCACCAAGCGTTACCACCTGCCTATCTTCTCCAAATCCAGGGCAGGCTTTGCCACTGCAGTTTTGTAGGGCATTCTAGCCAGCCCACAGTTTTCTTGACTGCCTCCACTCTTTTCTTCAGCTTTGGGAATCAACCCAAATGTGATGACTGCAACAGTGAAACACGAAGAACATAGTACAGTTGTGTACACGTACCATAAATGTAGATGTTCGAGTGTATTCACTGTTGCAGTTCTGGTTTCTCTCCCTCCATCTCCCTTGTCTCTCTCTCTCTCTCTCTCGCTCTCTCTCTATCTGCCTGTCTCTCTCTCTCTCTCTTCCTCTCTCTTCACATGGATTTTTTTTTTTGGTATTTACTTTCTACTGGTGGTGTTCTTCCACCATAACCTAGCTCCCTATTTGGGGGCTTCTGACAGTTAAGGCAAAAAAAATTGATGTAATGGCGTCGGCTGCCTGATTTTATACCACTGACAACCTGACATCAGTCCTGGAGTGACAGCAACTGATGCAGAAATACTAAGCCTCTGGTATTCGGGCCGACTGAGGGTTACCCCTGGCAGGATAACCCAAATGTGATGACTGCAACAGTGAATACACTCAGACATCTACATTTATGGTAAGTGTACACAACTGTACTGTCTCAACTTCAAAATTTAGAAGTAGACCCATATATGCATATATGAGAAGTCTGTTGCTATCATTAGAAAGTGCCAAAGGCACCAGTCTTTTTGCTCCAGTGTCTGGACAGGGACCAGAGAAATTTAATGTTCTAGCAGATATATAACTTATGTATACATACTTATCAAAGGACAGTTCATTGCTGACAAATTTTTCAAGGGTGTTTTGTCAGTGTGATAGCTACATAGGCTCATAGGCTCATAGGTTCATAGGTCGGTACTAGGCTATTTTCCGTAGGGCATATATAAGCCTAGCAAAACTGTACCCTGGCTTTTGCCACCCAAGAAAATTGTTTTCCTGTTCCCCTGTCAAGCATAGCCACAGAAGTGATCCCTGGGTGAAATTCCTATCTCCCATCCAATCATCAAGATTTTTCTTGAAGAGTGCTAATGAGGAGCTTTGTTTGATACAGATAGGTAGTTTGTTCCAGAGTATGAGAAGTGTCTGGGACAGGAATCTATCCCTCCAGCATGTTCTGTTTATTGTGGTGACAAGGTTTAGGTCCCTAGAGCATGTAGCTCGGAGGGATTGGGATTTCTTTAAGTGGAGCATGTCCAACAGCTCTGGGTTTGACATAGCTTTGTATGTTAGGCAGAGATCGCCTCTGAGTAGGCGATATGCGACAGAGTAAAGCTGGAGTTTTTTGAGATGGTCTGCGTAGGGCATCTGTTTGAGGCCGGTAATCCTCTTTGTGAGGTATTTCCGTGGCCTTTCCAGTTGTTGTAGATGTCTTGTGAGGTACAAACCAAAAGGGGCATTGTACTCTATAATGGGTTTAATGAGTGATGAGTAGAGGGGAACGATGACCTCTTTTTTCCTGGATGAGAAACATTTTGGGATGAGATGTGCCACGTAGAAGGATTTCCTGACTGCTGTGGCGATGTTATTATCAAAGGAGAGACTACTATCCACCTTTGTCCCAAGGTCTCTTATTACACTGGGGCGTCATGCTTGCCAAAAGATATATTTGTACACTTCTTGGCATTTAGATTTAGTCCATGGTTTTGACACCAACTATTTGTTCAAAACAGGCCCTGTTGAAGGATCTTGATGTCCTCTGGGGAGTTTATGATGGCACCAAGTTTACAGTCATCTATAAACTGTGATAGCCAAAGACTCTTAACATAGGTTCATAGGTTCATAGGTTCATACTAGGCTATCTGCCCAAGGGCATTTATAAGCCTAGCCCATAGTTATTTGGCTGTCGCCACCCCTTTAGTTTGAATAAAACTATGCCTATTATTTTGCTGTGCCTCTGTCAAGCAGTGACACTGAAGTAATCCCTGGGGTATATCTGCGATCCCCCATCCATTGGTCAAGATTCCTCTTGAACAAGGCCAGCGAGGTGCTCTGCCTCACATGTACCGGGATTTTGTTCCACAGCATAGGGAGTCTCTGGGTGATGAATCTGTCCCTCCAGCATGTTCTATTAATAACCGTGTCAAGGTTTAAGTCTCCGCCCTTGTGGTTCTGAGGGATCTAGATTTTTGAGGTGAAGCATATTCATCAAATCAGGGTTTGACATGGCCTTATATGTCAGGCACAGGTCACCTCTGAGCAAGTGGTATGAGACTGAATAGAGCTGGAGTTCTTTCAGTCGGGCAGCATAAGACATATTTTTGAGACCCTTTATCCTTTTGGTGAGGAACTTTTGGGGCCTTTCCAGCTGCTGCAGGTGTCGGGTCAGATACATTCCGAATGGGGCATTGTACTCAATCATAGGTCTAATGAGTGATGAGTACAGGGGGACGATGACCTCCCTTGATCTAGATGTGAATCCCTTCATGATCAGGTGGGCAATGTAGAAGGTTTTCCTAACTACTTTAGCAACATGAGTGTCAACGAAGGCTACTGTCAACCTGGGTCCCCAGATCCCTGATGACTTCTTCTGTGCTCAGTGGATTGCCACCTATATGGTAGCTAGGGGTAACCTTGTTTTTCCCGAAGGGTATGACTATGCATTTCTTGGCATTTAACTTTAGGCCATGGCTCTGGCACCAGTTATCCGTTTCTGTGAGGCCCTTCTGAAGGATATCTGTGTCAGATGTGTTTTCGACTATGGCCCAGTTTGCAGTCATCTGCAAACTTTGTCAGCCGTAACCCTCCTGTGTTTGCTTGTACTTCAGAAAAGTAGATGCCGAACAAGAGTGGATCCAGGACTGAGCCCTGTGGGACACCACTTGTGACAGGCTTTGAGTCTGACATGGCTCCAGCAACTCTGACCCTGTGGGTTCTGTCACTTAGCCAGTTTGCAACCCATCTTGTGATGTATGGGTTTACATTCAAGCTGATGAGTTTTTCGATGATACCTGAGTGGGGTATTGTGTCGAAGGCCTTTGCCAGGTCAAGGTAGGCTGTATGGACTGCCTTTCCTCATCAATGGCCTTGGTGACTGTCTCGAAAAAGTCAACCAAGTTTAAAAGGCATGATCTGCCTTTGACAAAGCCAAACTGGGTTGGATCCAAAGTCTGCAAGTTCCCTATGTCTTTATTTATGAGTTCCATTATGATCCTCTCCATGGCTTTGCAGATAAGGCTTGTCAAGCTAATGTGACGGTAATTTCCAGGGTCGGTGGAGGCACCGCCCTTGTGAAGTGGGACCACAGTCGCCGTGCGCCACTCCTTGGACGTATCCTGAGGTGAGGCTAAGATTAAACAGCTGTCCTAACTGCGGGTTTAATTCCTCATTGAGTTCGTGGAGCACACAGCCGGGGACACCATCCGGTCCCATGGATGCTGTGTTTTTTGCTTTGGAGAGAGCAGTTCTCACCTGGGTGTTGGAGATGTTTGGGGGCTACAATCCCTGGTATAGATATCTCTCCTTTTGGGGAGTTTGCACTGAACCTGTCAGCCAGTATGTTGGCAATGTGTGTAGGTTCAGTAATCTTCACATCATTTTGAACTAATTCTGAGCATATCTGGGAGTTTCCTCCTAGGTTTCTAACATAGCTAAAGAAGGCCTTATGATTGTCTTTTGAGTCCTTGGCGATTTTTCTCTCAAAATTTGCCTTGGATGATTTTATGAGAGCTCTTAGTTTTTACTTATAATGATCAAAGGTGTCTTACCTTTCAAGGATTTTGCTCTATCTTGTAGTAGCTTCCTCCTGTTGTTGTAGAGCTTGTTTATGGCTGGGGTCCACCAGACTGGACGCTTGCCTTTGGTACAAAGAGTCTTAGTTTTGTTTGGGATTGCCTGATCCATGCAGTCCTGTAGGTGCTGGTAGAAGGCATTTGTAAGTGATTCAGCAGTTTGAGTAATGTTTACCACTGGCTCAGGGGCCTTAAAGGAGACCACACTAGTTTTTAGAAGTGTGAAGTCGGCTTTTGAGAAGTTTTTCACTGTGGTCTTTTTTATTTCAGGTGGGGGTGGGATGAGGACCTCCAGCGAGATTAGTTTATGATCTGATCTCACCAGTGAGGGGTATACTTCCGGTGTTGAACATTGTGATCCCATGTTCATGATGATGAGATCAAGTATGTTTTCTCCTCTTGTGGGGATGGTGACTAGTTGTTCCATGGCATTTGAGTTTATGAACTCCAGGAACCTTTGGGCTAGTGTGTTTGGGCTTGAGTAGTGTTCGCAGTCTATATTAGGGTAGTTGAAGTCACCTAGTATGATGGTGTTTGGAGATACATTTATCCCCTCCATTGTTTTCAGGAAGGCCATGTGAGGTTCCTGAGTTTGAGAGGGTGGCCTGTAACATGCTACAAATTGCAGAGCAGTCTTGCCTATGGTTAATTGCACCTGGATGGTCTCCGATACATCGTGCATTGCCACCAACCTTGAGGTGTGGGTGTCCTTTATGAATATGGACACCCCCCCTCCTTTCTTGGTGCTGTCCAGATTTTGGGGCCGGAACGCATGATATGAGGTGAAACCTGCTAGTGCTGGGGTGCTCTCATGAGCCTTGAACCAGGTTTCTGTCACAGCACAGACATCGATGTTCTCCATACTGAGAAGGGCCTCGAGTGCGTGCATCTTGAGATTGAGACTTCTGGCATTGAGCAGCATTACCCTTAGTTTTTACTTTTTGTGTTCTAGGGTGGTAGGTTTAGAATTTGAGCCTTGCCTAAAAAGGCACTATGGGGTGGCAAGAGCCTTTGCCAATATCCGGAAGCCTAGGGGTGACAGGTGCAAGCCGTCCCTTGTGAAGCAGCGTGGCTTGTCCAGCATGTCATCCCAGGCAGACAGACATTGGATCCCCTTTGAATGACACCAGAATTTAAGCCAATTATTAAAGCTGATCATCTTATCACTGTATTGTGGCATCATTCTAGGTGAAGGTAGGATACTGCTCAAGGTCAGGGTCATACCTGCCTGGGCTACATAATCAGAGAGCTCCTCAATGTCTCTTTTCATGTAGTCCAAGGAGGTGCGTCTCAGGTCGTTGACACCAGCGTGGACAATGACTGAGTCGTACTTGTACCTGCTGTTGAGAGACCTGAGTGCTTGTGTTATGTGGCGGATTCTAGCGCCCGACAGGCAGCTTACTGTGACCTTCTCCTTACTCAGTCTGGTGAGCGGGACGTCAGTTTGTCTGACTATGGAGTCACCTATGACAAGTATGTTTGGTGTTGTATTTGGCCTTAAGGGCAGTGACTGCTTTGCACACTGATTTTGTTGTTTATGTGTTGTTTGTGTGGTGTATTGGGTTTGCAGTTGCTTGGGTGTCTGCTTTGGAGGCCTCTGCTGTTTAGGTAAATTTTTACTCAGAGTCTCCGAGTATGTCTTAGTGTGTTTATGTGTTTGATTCAGTGGTGTGGTTGAGTTATGTGAGACTGGTATTGTGGTGTGTGTAGTTGCCTTCTCCTCCTGCCTGGTCTTGCCAGTCCTGAGTTGAGAGAGCTCAGCCTCCAGTCTGGCTAAATAGCTGCATCTCTCACAAGTGTTAGTGTTACGTGGGAGGAGGAGAGGGTTGTCCGTGTACATGAGGCAATTGTAACATTGTCTCAGAATTCCCAGATTCACCAAATGGGCAGGAGAGGACGCCAGCATCTGACCCTTCGACATGCTAGAAAGAATTATGAGTTGGTATGAGACAGAAAAGTAGTGGGCTTAGCAGGGAAGTGGGCACTCCTGGGGGGTTTTGCTAGTGAGAGATTTGTATAATATAGGAGTGCTTGACCTGCAAAGAGTATGCTTATAAGATAAGGGATATGCTTATAAGACAAGTGCTAAGCTTTTTGAGAAGAAAAAGCTATTTGGAACAAGTGCTGCACTTTTTAGTATAGGTGTAAACTGTTTAGGTTCCTAACAGAGCAGTTCTAAGGGAAAAATTGAAGAACAGACTTTCTGGAGCCAGAAAGAGTTTAACCTTGTTTAACCGGCGCTGCCTGATGCTGCTCTAGTGGCAACTCTGCGCTAAATTGCGCTAAAGCACGTTAAAGCGTGCTTGATAGCAGGGGCTGGAAAGAAGCAGGAATAGACCCAAAAGGGAAAATAAAACTACAGTTTCAAGTCAGTAACCACCTCTACGGGGGGCAGGGAAGCTGCTCAATTTTAGTCACTGCCACTGATCAACAGAGAGACCCTCCTTCAGCCCAAGCAAAAATGGCCTCACAGAAACTTTCAAACAGTTCAGGAACAGCAAGCCTGTAACTGAACTTTTTTAACTCTCAGAAAAGTGGGAAAAAAGCAAGATTTTTTTTTTTGTTTTGTTTTTTACAGAGATAGCAGAGGTTCACAAGTAATATCAAGTTATAACAGTGCAGTAAATGACCCCACACAAGAGTTCTAGGTCAAGGACAGAAAATATGCAAGTTTTAAGAAAAAAAACGATTTAAAATTAAGTGCAAACAGGAAATTCAGCAAACAGCTTTTGGTTGTGCTCTAAATACAGCTACTAATACAGAAATCAAGTTTAATAAGCCAGAAAATGCTCAAGCTAGGCAGCTATGCAGAAAAACTTAGCAAATAAACAGAGAAAAAATACTTAAAATCTCAAGAGTGGCTCCTTCTTCTCTCAGCGTTTTTCCTCTTGGAGGGTGCTTCACCAACAGCCAACAAGCCTGAAAAGATGCCCAAACCACGAGGCAACTAGGTTTTAAGAGAGGAAGATGAAGGAGTTATGGAAATGACCCCTAGTGGCCAATAAAACTACAGTTTCAAGTCAGTAACCACCTCTACGGGGGCAGGGAAGCTGCTCAATGTTAGTCACTGCCACTGATCAACAGAGAGACCCTCCTTCAGCCCAAGCAAAATGGCCTCACAGAAACTTCCAGACAGTTCAGGAACAGCTAGCCTGTTACTGACCTTTTATAACTCTTAGAAAAGTGGGAAAAAAGCAAGATTTTTTATTGTTTTTGTTTTTTACAGAGATAGCAGAGGTTCACAAGTAATATCAAGTTATAACAGTGCAGTAAATGACCCCACACAAGAGTGCTAGGTCAAGGACAGAAAATATGCAAGTTTTAAGAAAAAAACGATTTAAAATTAAGTGCAAACAGGAAATTCAGCAAACAGCTTTTGGTTGTGCTCTAAATACAGCTACTAATACAGAAATCAAGTTTAACAAGCCAGAAAATGCTCAAGCTATTCAGCTATGCAGAAAAACTTAGCAAATAAAGAGAGAAACAATACTTTGAACTTTGACCTCCATGAAGTAAATGCCAAAAAGGAGTGGCACAAGTACTGAACCCTGCGGTATGCTGTTAATGACAGGTCTTTTGGTGGAGATAGATTGTTTACCCTACTTTCCTGTATTTTATTTGTGAGCCAGTTTGCCATCCAATGAGTTACATAGGGATTGACGTTTAGCTGGAGAAGTTTATCTACACTACCTGAGTGTGGGATAGTGTTGAACATCTTTGCAAGGTTTAAATATGCACTGGTTAAGAGTTAGAATAAACCAGGCCTACAAATAAAAGCCATTGGCACATAAAACAAAATCTTTGACACACTAAGGTATCTTATACATAAAAATTCTGGTAAAAAAAAATGTTTCTGAAAAATAAGTCTTTGGTAAACAAAGGCCTCTGGCAAAATGTCTGTCAGGAAATATAATAATGGTTGAGGAAACAACGTCTCTGGCTTGCCTGTCCTTCAAGGAAAATATATTTCATGATTCCAGCCAACAAGAATTCCTTGGGCTGTTCTAAAGCTCAAGTAAAAGACTCCATCTCGGAGCCAACCACTCCAGCTTTGGTATGTCTTACTTCACAGGAAAAACCCTCCAGACTCCTCTGGATTCTAGGTTGACATCTCCCATATTCTCAGTTGACTTATATAGATTCCTGACTTCATCTTTTTCTGATTACCTGTTATCCAAGGTAACTCACAAAATGAGACCAACTTTAGTCCATTGCTTCTGTGTGATATCCACTGCTAGCTAATAATAAGTAGGAATTGACAATATTATATCTTACTACCCCATCCCATATCTGGGGAATTATCAGGGTAGTAAGTCTTTATGTTTTGGAGCTCTGAGTCATTTTACAGACTACTTCTGTCTAGAAAGGACATGGACAGTACCCTGGGAGTGAATTTGCAGTTCTCCATCCATTTAGCCAAACTCTTTTTGATGAAAGTGAGGGATGGGCTTTATTTTATGAAGATGGGAAGTTTATTCCATAGATGAGGTAGTCTTTGGAATACGAATATGTCTCTCCAGCAAGTTCTGTTAGAGTCACAAATAAGTTTCAAGTCCATGGAACTCATAACAGTTGTATAATTTTTAATATTTTCATCAGGGCTGGATCAGAAAATGCCTTGTCGATCAGGCATAATTTCCCTCTCAACAAACAATATGAGACAGAATAAAGGGATAGAGCCTTTAGTCGGTCTGCATAAGATATGTGTCTTACACTTTGTATTTTTTAGTGAGAAATCTGTGTGCCCGCTTCAATTGGTGTTAGGTACATGCAGAAGGGAACATTGTACTCTGTCATGGGCCTGAAGATGACTGAGTATGATGGCACTATGACTTCCTTTGATCTTGATGCCATGCCTTTACTTATAAGTCGTGCCACACAGAAGGGTTTCCTCACTACTGTAGCTACATAGTGGTCAAAGTTTAGGTTACTATCTATTTGTGTTCCTAGGTTCCTCACCACTGGGTTTACTCTTAGGGGTGTGCTATAAATATTATAATTTGCAGGGATATCTGATTTACCAAAGGGTATGATTATGCATCTTTTAGCATTTAGTCTCAGACCATGGTTTGCACCAGTCATTTGTCATTTTTAGACCTGTTTGTAGGATGTCAAAATCATTTGGGGATTCAGTGATTTCTCCAAGCTTACAGTCATCAGCAAATTTGGTGAGCTAGAGGCCCCAACATTGGCCTTCATTTTAGAGAAGTATTTACCAAGCATGTGGAGTCCCAACACCGAGCCCTATGTGACACTGCTACTAATAGGTTTCTTATCTGAAGTGGATTTACCTATCCAGACAACATGTGTCCTCTCAGTGTACCAGTTGGCTATCCATTTGACTATGAAGGGGTTTATGCCTAAGTCAGTAAGTTTTTTGATGATCCGTGAGTGGGGGATTGTGTTTTAATCTTCGGTCAGGCCTAGTTAAGTGCTGTATATTGTTTTACCCTCATCCATGACTCTGGTGATTTTCTCAAAGATGTCCACCAGATTGTGCAGGCAAGACCAGCCTTTGACAAAGCCGAATTGGGTGTGGTCCAGTTTTTGGAGAGCTTCTATGTCGTTATTGATCAGGTTCATGATAATTCTCTACACGGCTTTGCAGATAAGACTGGACTGGTCAGGCTTATGTGTCTTTACTTCCCTGGGTCAGTTGATGGCTCCCTTTGTGGAGAGAGATGACTGTTGGGTTGCTCCATTCCTCTGGGACAAAGCCTGTCTGGAGGCTGTAGTTAATTAGGGTTTTTAGTGGCTGTAATAGATTCTCTTTTAAGATGTTTAAGAAGCATCCTGGAATGTTGTAGGGGCCCATGGAGGCTGTGATTTTGGCTTTAGCAAAGTCAGGAAGGGTCGTTTCCCTCATAACGACTTATGTCAAATTCTTAGTGGTGACTTCCCTGGGGCTATGACCCTCCTGCCACAGGGTGCCTGATTGGTTTCTCTAGATATGGTGGGTGCATTCTAGCATATAAGTGTCTGGAATTCACAGAGGAATTTTCTTTGGTTTACTGTGAGTGGGCACCACTTTTAATACAATGTGCTGTTACTGTTTGAACTATTCTGTGTCATTCTGCCAAAATAGTTACCAAAGTGCTAGCAGTGTTGATGAAGACCTTTTAGTAGAAGGACCTCAAGGTGATCCCCTACTTGCATTTCTTGGTATTTGTTGTCCATTTGGAGACTGTCTGATAGTATCCTTGATTTAGCTGCTGACATGTTTGCAAGGCCTTGGAGTTTCTAAAAACTGAAAAAACTCCTCTCTGAGGCCTATACAAAGACTTGATTTTATTGCTGTACAGCTGGCCACTGTTGCCAGATATTTCTTCCCATTGAGTGGACCCAGGGGAACATCACCAATATTCTATTTCAGGGTACTGGGGAGGGTCAAAGAGTGGAAATTTTTTCCATTTTCTAGTTTTAATGTTGGCCATTGCCCTTAGTTTTAATCACATACATGAAAATGTGGGTGCTGTAGTAGTTAGTGAAGTGTCAGTACCTAGAGTAACTACTTGTTCACTGATTTTATTCTGGTGCCAGACCCCTGTTTCTATGGCTCAGGGTGGTGGACAATCCCCACCAGTCTCAGTATGGATCTTTGTTATCAATAGTAGAGCAAATCATAGGTCCTGAAGATGGATGGTTTGCTAGTTACACGAGGAGCCCAGCTTAATTTCTGTATTGTTTTGGGAAAATGGATCTTCAAGGAGATGAGGTTCCACATAATCCAAAAGGACGTATGCGCCCCATTCCTTGCCCTGGTGAGTCTGAAAATGGAGTTTAATTCCAAGCTCCTCCAGCCCTGATCAAATGACCCATCTGTGGTGCAGTATACGAATAAGTATAGCAACATGTAATCTTATTATCTGTATAGAGATGCAGTGCATGCCTGTCAACAGGTCACAGACAAGGACATCAACCTTACAGGAGCTTACATTACTAGGGAAGTAAATGTGATAGCAGACTCCATAAGCAGCAATTCAAGTTCTGAATTTGTGCTGAGGATTTAAAAGTACCACCTTGTCAGAGTCTTACAGAAGTGGGGCTTTCTAGAGATTGGCATGTTTGACATATAAAAGAATGTAGTCGTACTGTTCTGCTGCATCTGTCAGAACAGTGGAGAGTTAATGCTGGGCATATTCTCTCTCCCGCCACATCATTAACTATTGGTGTATACATTCAAATTCTGTCAGATTACACATCTTTACTGCAACATTCAAAGAGAAAGCCTAAGACTTATCCTTATCATCTTATGGTAGCTAAGATGAGTCTGATTTAAGGCTCTAAAGTCCATAGCAATTCAGTAAATTTTCTCACCAAAGAAGTCATTGGCTGTGGAAACAACTGACTCCTACTCTGGGCTTGGACACTTGCTTAGATCTCTATCTTCCACTGGACCTTCTGGCTGGGGTCTCAGAGGTGACTGAGGACAACTTGAAGGATATCGCTCATCAAATATATACTGTTAAGTGGAGGAGGTTCTTATTTTGGATGAAGAGGTATTCTATGTCATCTCAGTTGATCAGTATGACACATTGAATGGAGTGTATTGCTTTGATCTCAGTTATTTAGATGCATGTGTCTGCCACCTCTGACCACCATGAGGTATTAGAAGGTTTATGGTTGCTCAACCCTAGGCTGTTAAGCAGTTCCTTAAAGATGTTCTGCATCTTTGACAACTCTGAAGAAGCATTACCCTTCTTGCTACATAAACGCCACTAAGATTTGACCTTCTGAAATTTTACCTGTCATTCTCTTGCTTTTGCCTCTTGAAAAATGCAATTTTCCGGAAGAATTCCAAATGATGAAGACCTCTGAAGTTAAGATTCATATATGTTTGTTGTATTTTATGTTTTATTTTGCAGTCCATGCCTGCAGAGTAGATGGTAGGGGTCACAGTGAATATTACAAAGACTTGGCATTTTATTCTGGCCCAGTACATAATGTCATGGCATGTTCCAGCAGGAGGCTTGTATGCTCCAAAGATAAAAACACAAAATAATATTTTCTAGATGGGCATAGCAGAAGATTAATTGCTAGCAGTTAACAATACTTGAAGGCCTGTCTTGATAATCATCTGATTTGTTGAGGTCGGATATACTTCTAAACATCGAAATACACAAATCTCGAACAGCTACTGGTCTTTTCCAAAAGATCAAAAGTCAAAACAGTGTGAAAATAAAACACTTATCTTTTTGGCAAGGGGGGACAAGCACCCTTGGACCTTTGTAATTTTGTATACTATCTCTCTGATTGCTCTAAAGTGGGGAAGGGGTGATTTCCCCAATCCCTGCTCTGCACAATCTTGCATGGACTTAACTCATTTGATCGCTTTTTTGGTATTTCAATCACATCTGCCAGTAATGACATCTTCAATATTACGAATTATTCTATGGAATGTTTCCTTCGAGGTCATATCTGTTGCATGTTTTAATAGTGGGATGATTTCTGCATGTTAAGCTCATTACCTTCACACCACTGTTCTTGTATAATTTTCTGGTTTGTTCTTTTTATACAGGCGGTTTACTTACCAGTTATCTACACTGTAGATTACTAATATATATATATATATATATATATATATATATATATATATATATATATATATATATATATATATATATATATGGTTTACCTTCATTATGTTGAAAGGGATTTGCGAATTTAAATCACAGAATTTAACATGTTTCCGAACTGAAATGTCGAAACTGGTTTCCTGGAAAACCAGATTCGATCATTTTCGAACTGCAGCACAACAGTGACAGGAAACATTTCCAAATGTCTCCAAACATCATTATGCAGGGGAGCAAGTCAAACAAACTCGAATGTGCCAATATGCATTCGCTCATTGGAATTCGCAACATTTGCAGTCGACATTCCCCAAAACTTGAAGATGTACTTTCGCACTTTGGTGCATTGTACAACTTACTTTCAACATAATGAAGATAAACATATATATATATATATATATATATATATATATATATATATATATATATATATATATAAATATATATATATAAATATATATATATATATATATATATATATGTAGGATCACTACGGAATACCAAAATTCCACAAGCCTGAAATTCTGAATCCCAAGGACCAGAAGAATCTCAAGATTGCAGAAGCATGAAAGTAATGAATGGGGATTGACGTTTAGTGCAGAACGGGAACTTTGCCTTCACTCTACTGTATGCGATCTCGGAGATGGTATATTTAAGTTGCAGGGGGTGTGTGGGTGTAGGGGGGCTTGCCCCCCCCTGCATACACATTAGAATAGTTTATTGTATGTTTTACTTTTTTTTAATTTTTTTTTAGAGTTTCGAGATTCCGCAATCTCGAAATTCTGGTCCTCAGGATTCAGAGTCTCGGGATTGTGGACTTTCGGTATTTCGTAGTGATCCCATATAAATATGTGTGTGTGTGTGTGTGTGTGTGTGTGTGTATATATATATATATATATATATATATATATATATATATATATATATTTATATAAAAACATTGCAGGGAATAACCTGTGCTGTAAAGGTAGTTTCCTTAATTGTGTTATTGGTTTTGCAGCTGGAGGTACATAATGGTTGATTCATCAAATAGTTGTACATGCAGTGTTTCATCACATAGCTTGGGTTAAGATTTCATGGGTCTTTTACCAACAGCTTTTGTTCATATATTATTTCTGCATACCATTTTTGGGCCACCAGAAGGAGTAGGACATACAGTGCACTCTGTTTGACAGCTGGCATTATTTAATAAAGTAATCATGACCACAGCAAGCTGGTCTTAGTGATGTGTCACTGCTGAAGAAGGTTGGGCTGAGAGAATGACATTGCTTTGTTTTTAATGACCAGTTGAATTATAAGTAAGTGCCAAACAAATATACAGACAGACACACACACATATATATATATATACATATATATATATATATATATATATATATGTGTGTGTGTGTGTGTGTGTGTGTGTGTATGTGTGTGTACATGTATGGGTTTACTTCTAAATTTTGAAGTTCAAAACTTCAAATTTCTTATGGTCATGACCATAAGATCAGAGTTTTGAAACTTCGAACCATTTAAATGGAGATCACCGTACAGCACGGAACGGTATATTTACTGTTTTCCTCGATGTAGTGTAATTTTGGAGTTGGTATATTTAATTAGCAGGAGGTATGGGGGGGTGCAGGGGACTTGCATCCCTGCAAAAACATAAAAAAAGATTTTTTTGTTTTTATTTTTTTTTTATTTACATTCCGAAGTTTCAAAACTTCGATCTTATGCTCTCAGCCAAAGCAATTGGAAGTATACCCATATATATATATATATATATATATATATATATATATATATATATATATAAAAGTTTAATAAAGCTTTAGCCAACAACCTACATTGTATTATCAATCTCAACTGTACATACTGTAAATTCAAAAATGTGTTCATTGTCTGTATAAGTATGTAAACTCTGTATAATGTATTGTCACTGTTTAACCTACGATCCATAATAGAGTCTGACTATAGTGTAAATCCTTTAATTAACATACTGCTGAATGCTTATTAAATTTATTGGCTTCATTATGCTAGTATACTTTGGTCTATGTAAAATTGTTTGTCTTTGTAATTCACGACTGTGGCTCTAAAGGATCTACCAACTAGTCCACTTTCCAGATTATCAATTAACATAAATGAATAAATATATTCCTGCAACAACAATCCTGTCTATTGTCATGACCTCTATGGTAGTACAATGTATTTTCTTAAGAAAATATCCCACAATCCACATGACCAGGATAACTACTGCTTTTGTTAAAAAGTATTCAAGAAGGTAGTTTATGTTCAGCTGAAGTTCGTTATATATTATTGCATCCGCATAGACCCTTGTCAGCATAGTTTTAGCTCTCTGTATATGTTAGACCATCCTTAATAGGATTGTGAGTAGCCTTGCGGTTATGAGATGTCACTGTTTATGTTCATATATGGCCCACACTCATCAGAACGTGATACCACGGATGATGGTATGTTGACTGGGTGCATCTAATCTTGTTTTGTGTCTTCCTTCCTTCCTGGGGGTCTTCCTGAGGTTTGTCTCATTTATAAGTTTTCCTTTGTGTTGCAGGCTTCTGCAGGGCTTTATTCTGAGCTCATTGCCTTTCATGCTTCACATGCTTCTGCTGTCTGGTTTCACACGGGAAGGGGTTTGTCATGATACTCCACTTTACCTTTTTTTTTGCCAGCAGCATATGACTGGCCATAATGTCCTGCAGGACTGCTATGAACCATTCTAAGTGGATTTGTGCTGGCTGGTTGAGGTCCAAGAGAATTGCATGTGGATATAAGACCCTCTGCAATTCCCTTCCTCATTATTGTTCACAATCAAAACAGTACAGTTTGTATCCAGAGTATGATGCCTTTTTTTCTGTATGACCTGGTGTCACTAAGGGAGCAAATGGTAGTACCTAAGATGTGTTATTATCAGCTCCAAACAATACTAAGATTAAAGACTTGATACTATCTTAGGACCTTCCTGTGGTCACTCATGCCTGTTTGTATTATTGTAATGCCTTTTTGTTTGCGCTACCAGGATTCTGAAAGACTGAGGAATTATGGATTCATTAAATGCAGACAGGGCTTCCACAGCATTTTTTTTTTTCAATTTGGTCATGTTATGCCTGTACCATGCAGTTTGCACCAGTTATTGGTGTGGGGGGGGGGGGGTGAAGAAATTATTTTTACATCTTATCAGGCCATACATGACGTGAGTCCCACCAATCAGACGGAGGTGTTGGCACCCTGTTTGCTAACCAATATGTTCTGCTGGGCTGGTGAGGGGCTGTGATTAATTTCCAGCTTACATTTACATAATGCTGGCAGGCTGTCATTTGCCTAGCATGTCTATGTCCTGTGGACCTCACTACCTCGCTTTCTGTGAGTGTACAGCTCCAAAGGCATTTGTAGAATTGTAGAACTCAGGTGCAATATTTTTTTTTCTTCAGCTGCTACTGATATCTGCATGGTTCATGTGCAATACTGTTACCTGGACTTTGCTGCTAGATGTGTATTTTTAGTATCTTAACACGTGTGTGTTTCTAGGAATATATGTAGCTGTATACTTAAGTGTAGAGTTGGTTTATAAGACGGTGGTAGTATTAGTACATGTTGTTTTAAATTATGTCTTTATGTATGTTGTTGTTTGTCTTTTCGGCTTTTCCCGGTTAGGGGTCGCCACAGCGGAACTCCAGTCCGCTAATGACTGGCAGTAGATTTTTATGGTGCCGAGTTGCCAGCCTGACATCCAACCTTCAATGAAGGCATGCCCATTTACGCATGTCTTTCGAACACCACTCGACCACGGGGAGGACATGCAGACTCCACACAGAAGGCACTCCAGCTGAGAATCGAACAGGAGAACCTCTTGCTGCGAGGCAATAATGCTACCGCTTTACCACCGCGGCTTTATGTCTTTATGTATGTGATTTCTTTTTTTTTTCTGTCCCATGATGAACTGATTGCACAGAATCTCATTTAAGCTACACTTGTGTAGCTCTAAATGACAATAAAGTTACTTTTGACTAGAAGCTCTCAGAAGATAACTTTTTTTAGAATGTATGTTACACTACTCAAGAGTATTATGTTAACTGCTCATTTGCCAAGCTGTTTTAATTTATTTATTTGGTTATTTTATATGTGTAACATATAGTTTGTTTAAACCCTTTAATTAAAAACCATGACACTTGTGATTTCAAGGATTAAAATCTGGAAAAGCACTTGGAATTTGCCAGATAAGACTGTCACCAGTAAAGACAGATTGCTGCTTGCTATAGTGCATAAACAGTAAGGAACACAAGAAAGGTAGTGATAAATGTCTTGCAGACTTGGTTACTTTGAGGTTTAATGAGATTTTTGTGAATACAGGATGAATTTCCATTTTTATTTTTTTTCAAGATCATTTTCGAGGTGGGGAAGGGGATTTATGATGGAATTCTGTCTGATGCTACTTGAATGTCATTGGGAAAGGTTCCAGCCATACAGATTAGTGGGTTCCGGTTACTGTATTGGCATGGGTGACTGCTGTATTATTTGGTGTGTGCAAAGCAAATGGGATTCTAACTTGCTGACCACAGCTCCATGAAATTCAACTCCATGATTGTTGTGTACCTTAAGAAATCACTGCTACTGAGGTTTCTGAGTTTGTGCTGGCAGTGACTACTTTCTTTTGGGAGATTTTTGTTCCTTTCATTTGAGAAATGTCTCCCCTCATGTTTGTGTGACTATAGAGTTGGTATATATAAGTTTGGGCGATGTGGTGGCTTGACCCCTGCATAGAGGGTGAATGGTGGCTTGAACATGTACATTTCAGTTTTTCACCAGGTTATTGCCCGACCAGTTGTGCTTCATGACTTGGTTCCTCATGGAGTTGTAACTCAATGAGTCATTGCGGAGATAGAGTGGTGTTACCTTTACCTGTGGAATGTTACATTAGAAGGTCAGTCACCAGCTTATGTGGCTATAAGAAACAGTGGCACAGAAGGTTATTCACTTGCATGCATTTGTTTACTACTTAAAAAAATAACTGTCATGAGCAGGACTAGAGCTGCCATTGTGTTACACAGGTTGTTGGATGTGAAGAATAAGCTCTGGAAGCCATTGGTGCAGAGTTCAGTCTCTGGGTATATGGAATGGTTTGACCTTGAATAAGGTGGCAAGATAGAGGCTGTATATCTGTGTGAAGAAAAGCTAAATTCAAATGCATTCAGTTATTTCAAAGACACACCTGACTCAATAGCGAGTCCAGTAATGTAGATTAAGTTCACTTGTCAGTATGCTTATTTGGTTACTTTTTTGGCCATGTAGATAGTTTGATCCTAACAGATACATTTTTAGCTGTGATATGTACCACTGGCAAGTATGTGCTAATGTACAAAGGCAGTAGTACATATTTATACAGCAGGAAATTCTAGACTGCCAGAATATCCTAGCATAAATAATACGTGTTAATTGGTATTGAGATTAATGGTATTGCTAAAACAGCAATGCTAGTATTGTGCTATGCAGGAAAGTTTGACTAGCAGAGCCATCAGGAAGATATAGAATTAATACCAGCTGTGAGAAAAGGAGGTACTGCCCAGCACAGCTAGCTGGAATTTTGTAAATAATTGCAAGTAATTATATGTCATTTGTGAATATCAACATGAGGTATATAAAAACCCGCGGTGGTGGTGCTGCGGTAGCATTGTCGCCTCACAGTAAGACACCATCCGGTTTGATTCTCAGCTAGAGCGTCTTCTGCATGGAGACATGCGTGAATGGGCGTACCTTCGTTGAAGGTTGTGCGTCAGGGCTGGTAACTCGGCATGTAAAAATCAACTACCAATCATTAGCGGACCGAAGTTCCGCTGTGGCAACCCCTAACAGGGAAAAGCCGAAAGACACAAACAAACAAACATGAGGTATATAAGATGCTTGTGTTACAAATGCATTAGAACTGTAAGCCATGTGTATATCAAAATGCTTGAAGGTATTTGCAAAGTGCTGTTTGAAATGTAACCACAGTGTACCCTACTGGAAAAGAGCAGAAATGTACATGCACTATTGCAATTCTTTAAATGTATATATTTTGACAGTGGAAACTGGAATACAGGAGGTTAACTTCAGAAAAATAGTTGAAGTTAAATTACTTTATGGACATGCAATAAAAGATAATATGTTTCAGTTTCAATGCAGCAAGCAGACACAATGTCTAAAACTAGGAGCTTTCTGTATTGTATTGGAAGTGTTTTATTGTTTTATGACTTACACTATCTGCCTCTGAGGTCTATGTATTTTCACAGGCAGAAGCTAAATGCTACCAGCTGCCATTAATGGTTGTTTTGAGCTGGAAACTAGGAGTCAGATGACAAGCAGTGATTTCATTCTGCAAGTTATCCCAGCAGTAATTATTTATTTATTTTATATTTGTTTACTGGGAAAGTCTGACTGGACACAGATCCTTTTTCAGAGAAGGCCCAGGAAGAAAAGCTCCAGCAATAAGAACTGCAATCATTATAAAAGTTACAATAATATAAAGAAATTCCAGAAGCAGTTCACAGTCAGTAAATAGTACAATGTTGGGCAATAGAATTCTATAGAGATTTGCACTAATAAAATATGTTACTCAAAAACTATGCACATTTAAATAGGTTCATAGTTTAGTACTAGGCTAACTACCTTTGTAGGCCATTTTAAGCTTAGCCATTTACCCTATCTGAAAATCGAACTCTGGACCTTGTGTTTGTAAGTTAAACACTTTAACCATTGTGCCAAACTCTCATGCAAGTTCCAAGAAAAATGGGTACATAGTTATGAGGAAAATAGTACCCATGAGTTAGATGTGGAAAGATAAACTAGAGTCAGAGTTGGCCATGGAAATTGCACGGACAGAGCTGGGTCTCTGCTTAGTGAGTAGTTAGAAGCTTTTTAAATTGTCCTATGAAGTAGTTAGAGGTGATAGAGGTTGGTAGTTTATTCCATATTTCAGGAATGACATTTGAAAATAGAGACTCCCTGGCTGAGTTGTTAGCGGTGGTGGTTTCTAAAAGGAGTTTATTACTGGAGCAGAGGGTTCTAGAAGTGGTGTATGGTTTTATAAGATTTTGGAGAGAAGAGATTTTATCTGGTTGATGCAGGATTTTGTGGGCAAAGGTTAGTTGTTTACAGTGTAGCAGTTGAGAGAGTTCTAGCCATTTTAGTTGTGTAAGAGCTGGAAAGTGATGTGACCAGTGTGTGGCATTAGTTGCAAATTTGGCGATTTTATTGTAACAGAATTCTAGCTTGGTAAGGTCAGTTTTATGGAGGTTGGTTAGAATAGAGGAGACATATAGGAGAGTTGACAGGAGGTGTGTATGGGCGATGGAAGCTTTTGTGGTTCTAGTTAAAAATTGTTTGTTTCTGTGAAGAAGACCTAGTTTTTTTGTGGACCTTAATGGTTTGAGCAATATGAATGTTGAAATTCAGGTTATTATCAGTTTTGATGCCTAGTAGCTTAGTGCTTGTTGTTGGGGTGATATTAGTTTTGTTTTTTGACTCTATATTGAAAGGTAGTTGAGGAGAGGGAGATCTTGTGGGATAGAAGCTTAGTTTTATTGGGGCTAAGAATGCGTTGGGAATTGGTGAGCCATGTTTCAACAAATAGAAAGGAATCTTGAGTTATGGTGTGGACGTCTTGTGGGGAGGAGGCTGTGCATATTACAGATGAGTCGCCAGCATATTTTATTACAGAGACATGAAGAGTGGAGGTGTGCAGTTGATTGGTGAATAGGGAGAAGAGTAGGGGCCCAGGATGAAGCCTTGTGGGACCCCTAAGGCAATGTGTAGAAGAGTGGAGAGATGGTTTTGCTACTGTACTGCCTGCTGACGTCCTGAGATGTAGCTGTGGAACCAGGTGATTGAGGAGCTACTAAGGTTTAGGGAAGAAAGCATATTGATGAATTTTTTTGTGATTTACCATATCAAAGGCTTTGGACAAGTCTAAATATATGGCAGATACAAATTGACCTTGATTTCTGTAGTGGTTCACTATATTAGTGAAGGACATTAGAGCTGTGGTGGTGATGTGATATGGGTGAAAACCTTGCTGCGTATTTGATAGTAGTTTATGTGTGTGAAGGTAGTTCATGAGCTGGGTATAGATTACTCTGTCTAAGATTTTAGATAATAGTGATAAGATGGCAATTGGATGATAGTAAGTTTGGTGGAGCTACCTCCTTTGTGTAAAGGTATAACATGGGAGATCTTCCAGATTATAGGTACTATGCCCTCAGATATTGATCTGTTAATGAGTATTGCTACTGGGTATGTTATTCCTTCTGCTGCAGTTTGAAGAAAGTTGGCGGCAAGGCTATCTGCCACTAATGTATTTGGTTTCAGTTTTCGTAGTAGTTTTTTTATGGAGTCTACCAACACTGGTTGTAATGTAAATTGGTTGGAGCTATTTTGGAAGGAGTTGCAGTGTTGGGGTGGTACAGGGGCAGAGTTGTTGGAGATGTTTTGAGAGTCAGCAAGGGTTAGGATAGTTTCAGTAAAGTATTAAATTGGGTGGCTTTATTATCAGAATTACTGTTTAATGTTGGAGTAGGTATAGCAGTTTTACCAGGTAGAAGTATATTATTATCTGCAGCCCAGAACTTTTGAGGGTTATTCTGGTGTTTCTTCTGAATGTTATGGAAGTAGTTGATTTTGTCCTGTTTCATGAGTTTCTTGGGTGTGTTTCTTAGTTCTAAGATTTTTTTTTTTAATTTGGGTTATGTTTTTCTGATATTGTTCCCAGGCCTTGTCTGTAGCTTTGAGTAAGGATTTACATTCTTTAATTAGTCAGTGTGCATAGTTAGGTTTCACTCTAATGGTTCTGGGGGAACATGGCAGTTTAATATATCTAATAAAGTAATATTAAAGGAGTTCACAGCATCATCAAGGGGTAGTTGTTTAAGAGAATCCCAGTTACAGCTTTTTAGAGCAGTGATGAATCTATGTGCATTAAAGCTTTTTTTGTTTTTAATTGTGCGGTAGGTGGTTTGGTTGTTTTGGTAGGCACGGGTACCTACAAAGAAAGTAGGAAGGTGGTCACTAAGACCATCAGGAAGACAGCCTGCCAGGGATGATAAGGAGGGGTTATTGACCAGAATCCATTCAAGGATAGACTGACATTTGGAAGATTTATCAGTTCTTGTGGGGGATGTAATGAGCTGGGTAAACCCATGTAGGTTAACATGGGATATTGGATTTTGAGGAACAGTCTTGCCAGTCAATATTGAAATCACCCATCAGGACTATTTCATGTGGGAGGGAATTAGAGGTCCAGTGTAGTATGTTTTCTCATGTGGGAATATTGTTTCCTGATGGAATGTAACCACCAATGACGTTTGTGTGTTTTTTTGGGGTTGATTTTTAATTTGGTAAAGATTAGTTCTGCATTTCCAAAATCAAGGATGTCTAGTTCAAGATGGTCTAGTGTTAGGTGAACTTTGAATTGGATAGATCGCTTAAAAACCTCAGCTTTGGCCGGCTAAGAACTTGCTATATTCAACTGGACGTATAAGAGAATTTATCTGCTCTTTTTTTTTCAAAAAAATACAGTATTTAAATTGATTTTAACTGTGTGGAAGGAATATTAGCTGAACTGCTGAATTTTGTTATTTGCTAGTAATTACAGGTGTGGGGGTAGTCACATTCTTTGATTTCCTGTCCTTGCCTATTTAAGTGGTACAGTGTGAAATATTTTCTGCTTAAAAACCTCAGCTTTGGCCGGCTAAGAACTTGCTATATTCAACTGGATGTATAAGAGAATTTAAGTACCTTTATCTGCTCTTTTCTTTTCAAAAAAATACAGTATTTAAATTGATTTTAACTGTGTGGAAGGAATATTAACTGAACTGGAAGTTTTCACTCTGCTCTTCAGTTAGTTCCACCCACCCTCCCTGTTTTTGTTTTGGTGTTAATCTTAGTGGCCTTGCAACTGCGCGCTCCTCTTGTAAATTTGTGTTTGGATACTCCTTCTGGGCCCATCTCATTTGGCCACTCAACTGAATGCAGTGAGATCATATTCTGATTTCAGGCACTCCTATTGTGTACAAAGAGAGCATCTGGGAAACAGAAAAAAAAAAAAAAAAAAAAAAAAATGAAGCTTGTTTCCTGCCTTTCCTGTTAAGTGGTATAGACTATTTGTAGGCTTCTGAGCCCCCAAGCCCTTCTGTGTTGGAGGGAAGCCTTCTAGCTTAGTTTTTTTTTCTTATAACTAGCCATTTTTCTAGTTTCAGCACTCAAATCCGTTTCTTTGATCTCAGCACTTGTTCAGAAAAAAAAAAAAAAAAAAATTCATCTGCTTTTACTGTACTTGTGTTTCTACCTACTTTTTTTTTACTTTTGCATCATCTTAAAAGTACTCAATTGTATTTATTACTGCTTGGTGTAACTCATTCTAAGCCTTTTGGTTTAAACACTTGGGCTTCGGACCAGTTGTTTTGCACTGAGAGGGTTTGTGGTCTGCACTGTAGTGGCAGAACAGGTAGCTTACATCCTTCTAGGTTGGGAACTGCTGATTGAGGGCTCAGTGTCTGTTATTCTAAAAGTGTATTAATTCTGGTTTAAGCACTTGGGCTTTCAGGCCAGTTATTTTACATTAAGAGGGTTCGTGGTCTGCACTCTTGTGGGAGGAGAGGCTGGACTCTGCCCTTCTGAGCTGGGAATTTCTGGTTGAAGGCTTATAGTGCATGCATATCTGAACTGCTTCTTACTGAAGTTGGTGCGCCTTGTTTGCTGTGGCATAGACTGGATTCGGGCCTGCTGGATCTAGCTTTGTTTGTGTAACTTGAGCACTAATCCAGGCATTCTCTAAAGTATTCAATTGTATTTACTGCTGCTTGGTAGTAACTTGATTAAAGTGTAGCTATCATTCTAAGTCTTTTGGATTAAGCACTTGGGCTTCAGACCAGTTGTTTTACATTAGGAAGGTTTGTGGCATGCACTGTGGTGGCAGAACAGGTAGCTTTCATCCTTCTAAGTTGGGAACTGCTGATTGAGAGCCCAGTGTCTGTTATTCTTAAAGTGTATTAGTTCTGGTTTAAGCACTTGGGCTTCAGGCCAGTTATTTTACATTAAGAAGGTTTGTGGTCTGCACTCTTGTGGGAGAAGAGGCTGGACTCTGCCCTTCTGAGCTGGGAATTTCTGGTTAAAGGTTTATAGTGCCTGAATATTTGAACTGTATCTTACTGAAATTGGTACACCTTGTTTGCTGTAGCATAGACTAGATCCAGGCCTGCTGAATCTAGCTTTATTTATATGCTTGTTGTTTGTTTGCTTGTTATTTCCCTGGAATGCTAATTCCACCTAATACGTGGCTTCTCAGCGCTTCTGTGGATCACTAGTGATATCTGCATTGCTTACTGTACTTATTTCCTTGTTTCACTTGAAAGAAAGTTACTGTTTGTCGTTTTTGCATTTAAGTTACCTGTAACACATTGCACTTAAGTTACCTGGCACTTGCTCACTAAAGCAATTATATAAGTCAGCACTAAAAATTAAAAGCACTACACCCTCACTCCCCAGTGGCCTTGGTTTTCAATTATTAAGGAATTCCCAATATTATTCAAGCATGTCCAAAGGTCAGTTGTCAATCTCCTCTCCTGTCCAGCTGGTGAATCTGGGAATCTTGAGGCAATGTTACAACTGCCTCATGTACACAGACAACCCTCTCCTCCTCCCAACAAATTCCAACACATGTGAGAGATGCAACCATATAGCCAAACTGGAGGCTAAGCTCTCTCAACTCAGTACTGGCATAACCAGTCAGGAGGAGAAGGAAACCACACTCACTACAATTCCAGTCTCACATAGACCTACCACGACAGCAAACCAAACACATAATCACACAAAAACATACTCGGAGGCTCTAAATAAAGATCTGCCGAAGCAGCAGAGACCTCCAAAGCAGACACCCAAGCAGCCACTACCCCAAAATAAAACACGTGCAACACATATCTCACAAAGCCAGTGTGCCAAACAGTCACAGCCCTTAAGACTAAACAACACACCTGATACACTTGTAATAGGTGACTCTATCGTCAGGCACACTGACGTCCCGCTCACCAGGCTGAACAAGGAGAGGGTCACGGTGAGCAGCCTGTCGGGCGCTAGGATCCGCCACATAACACAAGCACTCAGGTCACTCCAAGGCAAGTACAAATATGACTCAGTCATTGTCCATGCTGGTGTGAATGACCTGAGACATACCTCCCTGGACTATATGAAAAGAGACATAAAGGAGCTCTCTGAGCATGTAGCCCAGGCCGGTATGACCCTGACCTTGAGTAGCATCTGACCCTTACCAAGAATGATGCCACAATATGAAGACAAGATGATCAGTTTCAACAATTGGCTTAAGTACTGGTGTCATTCAAAGGGGATCCAATGCCTGTCAGCTTAGGATGATATGCTCGACAAGCCACGATGCTTCGCTAGGGACGGCTTGCACCTGTCACCCCTGGGCTTTCGGATATTGGCAAAGGCTCTTGCTACCCCCATAGTGCCTTTTTTAGGCAAGGCTCAAAAGACAAACCCACCTCCATAGGTATCACAAGGGATAAGAAACTAAGAGTAATGCTACTCAACACCAGAAGTCTAAACCTCAAGATGCACGTTTTCGAAACTCTCCTTAGCATGGAGAACATCGATATCTGTGCAGTAACAGAAACCTGGTTCAGGGCTCCCGAGAGCACCCCAGCACTACCAGGTTATACCTCATACCATGCTTTTCGGCCCCAAAACTTGGACCGAACCACAAAAGGAGGGGGAGTATCGATATTCATCAAAGATACCCACACCTCCAGGTTGGTGGCAAAGCACGAAGCATCAGAGACTATCCATGTGCAACTAACAGTGGGTAAAACTGCCTTCCAGTTTATAGCCTGCTACAGACCACCCTCCCAAACCCAGGAACCCCACTCGGCCTTCCTGAGAACACTGGAAAATATGAAGGTCTCTCCAAACACCATTATATTGGGCGACTTCAACTACCCAAACATAGACTTACTCTAGCTCCAACACCCTAGCCCAAAGGTTCCTAGAATTTATAAACTCAAATGCTATGGAACAACTTGTTACCACTCCCACAAGAGGGGAAAACATACTGGACCTGATCATCACCAACATGGGGACTCTATGCTCCAGACCAGAAGTGTATCCCTCACTGGTAAGATCAGACCATAAACTAATCTCACTGGATATTCACATCCCGACCCCACCCCCTGCCCAGAAAACCACAGTGAAAACTTCTCTAAAGCAAATTTCACACTCCTCAAAACTGAGGTGGAATCCTTCAAAGCCCCCGGGCCTGTGGAAAATACGGCCCAGACCGTAGAATCCTTTATAAACGCATTCTATGAACACCTTCAGGAATGCATGGATCATGCGATCCCAAATAAAACCAAGACCCAACCCTCCAAAGGCAGACGTCCTGTCTGGTGGACCTCAGCCATAAACAAACTATACAATAGAAGGAGGAAGCTACTAAATGATAGAGCAAAATCCCAAAAAGGGAAGGCATCACTGATCAGTATTAGCAAAAAACTACGGGCACACATAAAATTGTCTAAGGCCAGCTTTGAGAGAAAAATTGCACAGGACACTAAGGATAATCACAAGGCTTTCTTTAGTTATGTTAGGAACCTGGGTGGTAATTCCCAGATATGCTCAGAATTAGTCCAAAATGACAAAAAATACACCGAACCCACAGACATTGCCAACATCCCAGCTGACAGGTTCACCGCAAATTTCTCCGCCCCCCTCCCCACCAAAAGGGCAAATATCTATCCCAGCAGAGTGCTGCCCCCCTGACATCTCAGATGCTCAGGTAAGAGCCGCCCTCTCCAAAGCAAAAAACACAGCATCAATGGGACCAGATGGTGTCCCGGGCTGCATCCTACATGAACTCCAAGAAGAGCTAAACCCAAACATAAAACTACTGTTCAATCTCAGCCTTACTACAGGATATGTGCCCAAAGAGTGGCGTACAGCAACAGTGGTCCCTCTCCATAAAGGTGGTGCCTCAACGGATCCTGGAAACTATCGCCCCATAAGCCTGACTAGCTTGGTCTGCAAAGCTATGGAAAGGATCATCATGGACCTCATAAATAAGGATATTGGGGACCTACAAACACTGGATCCTACCCAGTTCGGCTTTGTTAAGGGCAGATCCTGCCTCTTGAACCTGGTTGATTTCTTTGAAACAGTCACCAAGGCCATTGACGAGGGGAAGGAGGTCCACACAGCCTACCTGGACCTCGCAAAAGCCTTCGATACAATACCCCACTCGGGCATTATAGATAAGCTCACTAGCTTAAATATAAACCCCTATGTCACTAGATGGATTGCAAACTGGCTCAAGGACAGAACCCACATGGTTAGAATTGCTGGAGCCATGTCAGACTCCAAACCAGTTACAAGTGGTGTCCCACAAGTCTCAGTCCTGGGACCTCTCTTGTTCGGTATATATTTCTCGGAGGTACAGGCCAACATGGAAGGACTGTGGCTGACCAAGTTCGCAGATGACTGCAAACTGGGCGCCATAATCGACTTTCCAGCCGACACAAGCATCCTCCAAAAGGGCCTCATAGAAACAGACAACTGGTGCCAGAGCCATGGCCTCAAGCTAAATGCCAAAAAGTGTATAGTCATCCCCTTTGGCAAAAACAAAGTGCCCACAAATTACCACATAGGTGGTAATCCATTAAGTACAGAAGAAGTAATTAGGGACCTGGGGACCCAAGTTGATAGCAATCTTTCATTTGACAACCACGTGGCCAAAGTGGTTAGAAAACATTTTATATAGCCCACCTAATCATGAAGGGATTCACATCTAGATCAGGGGAGGTCATCGTGCCTCTTTACTCATCCCTCATCAGGCCCATAATTGAGTACAATGCCCCTATTGGGATGTACCTTACCAGACACCTGCAGCAACTGGAAAGACCCCAAAAGTACCTCACCAAGAGGATCAAAGGGCTCAAACAGATGCCATATGCTGCCCAGTTAAAGAAACTCCAGCTCTACTCAGTGGCATACCGCCTGTTCAGAGGCGATCTGTGCCTGACGTATAAAGCCATGTCCAACCCGGAATTAATGGACATGCTGCACCTCGAAAATCCAAATCCCATCGAGCTACGCGCTCGATAGACTTGAACCTCAGCACTGAAATAAATAGGACATGCTGGAGGGACAGATTCATAACCCAGAGGCTCCCTTCACTCTGGAATAAAATCCCAGTCCAGGTTAGGCAGAGTCCCTCATTGACTCTCTTCAAGAGGAATCTTGATGAGTGGATGGGAGATCGTAGGTTTACCCCGGGTATCACTTCTGTGTCACTGTTAGACAGAGGCACAGTATACTAACCTCGAAAAAGGGCATAGCAAAATAAATTTAAAATGGGTGGCGAAAGCCAAACACATTCTGGCTAGGCTTATAAATGCCCTAGGGCAGATAGCCTAGTATGAACCTATGAACCTATGAACCTATGAACCTATAGCTACTCCTCCCTCTTTTTTGGTTGTCCTAGCTTTGCATAGAATATTTTATCCTGGAGCTCCAATTTCATTGCTATTGGTGGGCATTAGACAAGTCTTTGTTAATATAACAATGTCAGGGGCGTACATAGAAAGTAAGGCATGTAGATCATGAATGTTATTTCCAATACTTTGCACATTCATATTAAGGAGGAGGAGGGAAGATTTGTTTTATCTTTGTAGTTGTCCATAGTTGATTGTGATAGGGCTGTGAGCTGTATTATGTGTGTGGGGGGTGGGGGTGGGACCAGAATTAGGATGCACGTCTCCAGAGCAGTTTAGTTGCTTTAAGAGGTGTAAAAGGAGTTTGGTGAACTTGTATTGTATTGTAGATTGGTGTATTTATGACCATTTTGGGATATACTAGCTGGGGGTTGGAATTTGTTTTCATGGTAATTAAAATGGATGGAAAGGAAGAGACATGGGGCTATGGTATAATTTAATGGTTTATCTAGGTGGTGTATTGAAAAGGATTGCCTGGGTGGGTTATTACTGTATAGTAGTAGGTAATTATGAAAGGTGAGAGAAAACAGGTGCAAAAGCAGTGAAGTTGTAGTGAGGTGTAGCGATGTTAGATTTAATAGTTTGTTGTTTAGATGGAGCATTTTGCTAGTGTACTTTGACACCAAGAGTGAAATGGATTAAATAGGGTCGATATCAGATAGCATTTGAGGGCAATGAAGTATGTTTGGGTAGTGAGTAGAGAAATACTAAGTGGTAAAGAAATGGGAGGTAATCAATTGTATTGGTTAGTGGAGAGATCCTATTGGTTAACTATTGGGAGGTTAACAATTGGGTAGGTTAGTTACCAGATCCTATTGGTTGAATTCTAATATTGATATTCTAAATAGCAATATTTGAGATATTAATTTGAGAACTGTCTGAGAGACATATCATTCTGTATTCTGTCTTTGACCTGACAACAACGACTAAAAGAACCATTCACCACATCCTCCTTGATCTATAAGCAAGTTAACTAGGGAAGAGTACAATTGTCTTAGATATAGTCAGGAATATAGCAAGGCTTAGTTTAGATATTTTTTTTTATTTATTTGAGACTGTCCTGCAATGTTGTTTTAAATATTTCCTGTGGTTTTGAACACTGATGTCACTGTAAATATATACTTAGTATTGTCTTACTCTTTTATTATTTATTATTAAATATATTTAAACTTTTCATTATGGCTGATCTGTCTAGAGATATTTAAATTCAAGGGGTACTTGCATATTTATTTAGTGACACTATGGGCCACTCCTAATAGCCTTGCTCTTGGTCGAACTACCAGTTGTATTAATAGTAAACATTACACAATAAGATTGGACACCCTTTGTTAAGAGCCTTAAAGTAGCTGATAAGGAGTTGGCTTTTGGCAGTGATGACTACCTTATAGTCTGGGCAAAAGGGGGCATAGTAGTAAACATGTGCCAACCTTTCCAAGTGCATGTGTGTATATAAATCAAACCTCAAAGAGTGTGTGTCAGCTACTTGGGCAGGGACACGAAGCACTGGATGGACAGAGAGGGTGCTGGAGGTCTTGGCTTGGCCACTCAGCTGAGATATCATCTCTATAGTTGTGCCAGTGGGGAGTCTTATTGGGGATCTGGAGCAAGAGGGAGAAACCAGCCCCAGACTGACTGTGGTCTCTGTGTGCTCTTAAGGGAACTTGTACTTGATGCAGAGAGCTGCATCTGGAAATACTGTGTGTATACCTGTCATCCTTTCAGTGTATGTCCCCCACTGGTGCCAGTGGTGAAGACTAAGGCTCCTTGATTGCTGGCCCAGTGGTGGGGCATTACATTTATTGGTTGACAGTGGTGGGATCACTACATCACATATTGGGATTCAGTGGTGCGGATCTTGAACTCCTGTAGCCTGTAAATAGTGGTCACTAAAGAAAGTTTTTCTACTGTCAAGCAGCCACACAGTGAACATTCAGAGTTTCATATCACAATAGTTTATTTACTTTTTGTTCACTTACTTAGTCGTGGAGAGCAGGCAAGGATGTCAGCAGAGGAGTATGGCAAGCTGACAAGGACCAAACAAACACAGTTGGCCAGCAAAAATAACAGATGAAATCAGCCCAATAAGTAGATGAAACGGTTTAATAATATAAATAAAAAACAGACCGGTTTCGGCAAAAATATGCCTTCTTCAGTGTTGGAAAAAACAGACATGAATAGGTACAACTAAACATGCAAATAAATACTTTTGGCTTACCAATGAGCACGCTGATAAGCCAATACTCATGAATAATACATGAAAATCCAAAAAATGTTAAATCTATGAAACCAAGCTTGTCTATTGTAATGAAAAAATAGAAATAGTTCATCCTTAAAATACCACAAAGACTGAATACAGAAAAAATAAAAATAAAATAGAAATGTATACATTTGCTCATATATATTATTTTATATAAAAAACAAAATATATCCAAAACATGACACTGTGTTGTCGACGATGCACCAGTGGGTGCTAGCCTACCCACTGAAATAAAGCATATATATTAAACATATATTTGTTATGATCTTGTCAACATGTATGTACATTGTTTAGAAATGAAAAAATGTACCATACATAATGCTCATGAATAGTATACACATTGTTCCTCATAAAAGATGATCATTGAGTCCAGGTGAAAAGAGTGCACCCAACCTTATAATCCAGTATTTCTCCTTGTGATCCAATATGCCGTGCCACCCTAGTGTGTTGCTACTGGGCCATTGTGGGGCATTTTATGTTGGCCAGACTTCAAGGTTATTAAGAACATGCATAAATGAACATCGCAGTGATATTAAAAATAAGAAGGAGACTAATGGACTTTATAGACATGTTTCCAAATCTCAACAAGCCCAGTTTAGGTTTATGATCATTGACAGAATAGTTGGTGACCGTAGCAACACACTAGGGTGGCACGGCATACTGGATCACAAGGAGAAATACTGGATTATAAGGTTGGGTGCACTCTTTTCACCTGGACTCAATGATCATCTTTAACCACTCTTTTATGAGGAACAATGTATATACTATTCATGAGCATTATGCATGGTACATTTTTTCATTTCTAAACAATGTACATACATGTTGACAAGATCATAACAAATATATGTTTAATATGTATGCTTTATTTCAGTGGGTAGGCTAGCACCCACTGGTGCATCGTCGCCAACACAGTGTCTACTGATATTTCATGTTTTGGATATATTTTGTTTTTTATATAAAATAATATATATGAGCAAATGTATACATTTCTATTTTATTTTTACTTTTTCTGTATTCAGTCTTTGTGGTATTTTAAGGATGAACTATTTCTATTTTTTCATTACAATAGACAAGCTTGGTTTCATAGATTTAACATTTTTTGGATTTTCATGTATTATTCATGAGTATTGGCTTATCAGCGTGCTCATTGGTAAGCCAAAAGTATTTATTTGCATGTTTAGTTGTACCTATTCATGTCTGTTTTTTCCAACACTGAAGAAGGCATATTTTTGCCGAAACCGGTCTGTTTTTTATTTATATTATTAAACCGTTTCATCTACTTATTGGGCTGATTTCATCTGTTATTTTTGCTGGCCAACTGTGTTTGTTTGGTATTTGGTCTGGCCGCGCATCACCTACGGGCATAGCATTTGGTTTCTTCCTAAGCTGACAAGGAACAATTTGACTGAGATATGCCAAGCCAAAGGACTGGTGCATGCCAACCTGACTAAAGCAGAAATGATTGCAGCCTTAAGCACAACTGCATCACAGACCAACAAACAGGAGGACAACCAGAATGGCCTTGGGGATGTACAACTCTCAGAAAATGGACAGTTCAACCTTTCCACAGAGGACTTAAAAATCCATCTGGAGTTAAAGAGACTTGAGCTGGATGCATACTGTTAGAACTAGAATCAGCAGAGAGACTGCAGCATTTGGAGGTTGAAGAAAAGGAGAAATGGATGGCATTAGAATCAGCAGAGAGACTGAGACATCTGTAGGCCGAAGAAAATGGGAGGCAGAGGCAACATGAAAAGGAGATGCTGACTCTTCGCCAGGGTCATGGAGAAAGGAATAACTGAACCCCAGAAGCAACAAAGGTCAGTAAATTTTTTCTACAGTTTACAGAAGGTGATACTTTTGATAGTTTTATTCATATGTTTGAAAGGATTTGCAAACAGTATAATGTTGACCAAAGGCTCTGGGAACGGTTCTTTACCCCCTTACTGCATGGTAAAGCTGTAACTGCTATTTCTAAGTTGTCTGATACTGATTGCTTAAGTTATAATACGGTTAAAAATTGTTTAATAGAGTATTTTAAGGTAACACCTGAAGCTTTTAGAAAAAAAATTGTGAGCATAGACATAAGGCAGATGAAAGTGTGTGTGAATATATTGCTGAGGTAAGCACTTTTTTCCATAGGTGGGTGAATGGGTGTAGGTCACCACTTTTGAAGGGCTGGCAGACATTTTGGTGAAAAAACAAGCCCTTAACACTTTGCCTGAGGACGTGAGAATCTGGTTAGCAGATAGGGAATGTAGTACTGCAGATGAGTTGGGGGAAAAGGGAGACCTATACCTAAGAAGGGAACAATGGAAAGGGACACCCAGTGCTGCACATGGGTGTAAGGGAACCCATTGTGGGTAGCCTATACCACCCCAACACAGTCCACCAGTAACAAGGGAAGCCACTAGTTCAGGTACAGGGTCATGACCAAGGTTTAAATGTTTTAAATGCAACCAGTGGGGGCATGTAGCATATAGATGTCCACGGAGGCAAGGTGAGGAACAAAAGGTGGGAGAGCCAGTAACTGGGAATGAGAGAATGCCAGCAGTAAGTTGTGTGGAGACAACAAGGGTACCAAACTACCACAAGAGGTTATATCCTATCTTAGTAGATGGAAAACAGACCACTGCTAAGAGAGACACAGCCTCTGACCAAGCCATTGTGAAGCCTGCAATGGTTAAAGAGGAGCACTACTTGCTTGAGCAGGCTACTCCAGTCAGACCTTTAGGAGGAATCCCATTCCAAATATCTTTGGCTAGGGCTTGCATTGACTGGGAGGGTGGAAAAGGAAGCAACCAAGTAGGTGTGTTTGAGGGTATCCCTGCAGATCTCCTGATAGGGAAGGATTTTGATAGTGTAGTACCTTGTTTGCATGCAGTTACATGCAGTCAGGCTTGCAGACAAGCATCTGGGTCTGGTAGCCAGGAGAGGACCCAGACAGACCTCACATTTGAAGCCAGAACTGGTGAGGTGGCTTCTTCAGGGAAGGAGCTACCCTGTAGCAGTGAGACTGAAGCTGAGCCATAGCTGCTGGTGGGTACTGAAGTTTCTTGGACAGAGTGACAGCAAGGAAAGAGGTGAGTAGTAGTGCCCAGGCTGACAATGAGGCACTGCTGTCAGAGGATACCAGACTTACTGTGGAAGGGGAGATGGGAAGGATTACAAAGAGAGAGTTCAGACAGGCTCAGCTATCAGACCATACATTACAGGGCTTGAGGGAGGTAGCTAGTGAGGCACCTGATTCTCAAGGAAAGGAGGAATCTGTATACTTGAACAAAGAGTTACTCTGTAGAGAGTGGACTCCTGAGGGAGGGCTAGAGGATGAGAGAATACAGCAGTTGGTAGTGCCTAGAGCCTACTGTCTGGCACTTTTAGCCATAGTCCATGATATTCCCTTTGCAGGTCATATGGGCATAAAGCTTACAAAGAGACATATTATGAAGAACTTTTATTGGTCTGGGATTTCCAGGGATGTAACAGTGTCCTGCAGTACCTGTGAGCAGTTCCAAAAAGTAGGCAAGGCAGGAGACTAAGTCAAAGCTCCTTTGATGCCTTTGCCTGTGATTGTGGTGCCATTTCAGAGGGTAGTTATGGATATTGTAGGGCCTCTGAGTACCCCAAGTACCACAGGAAAGAAGTGTATCCTACTTGTAGTAGATTGTGCTACCAGATACCCTGAGGTGGTGGCCCTGTACTCTTTTGAGGCAGAAAAGGTGGCAAAAGCTTTCTTAGAGATTTTCAGCAGGGTAGGTTTCAAAAAAGAAATACTGACTGACAGAGGTGCCAATTTCATGTCAGACCTGCTGGCTTGTCTGTGGACGCACTTTGGGGTGAAGCACCTAAAGACCACCCCCTTCCATCCCCAGACTAATGGTCTGGTAGAGAGGTTAAACTCTACACTAAAGACCATGCTATGGGGATTTGCAGACCAGTTTAACAGGGAGTAGGACATATATTTGCCCCATCTGTTGTTTGCTTACAGAGAGGTGCCACAAGAATCCACAGGTTTCTTACCTTTTGAGTTGCTGTAGGGGCATAGGGTGAGGGGACCTATAGACTTGATTCGGGATGAGTGGGAGGGTGTGTGTGAATCCATCAAGGAGTCTGTTGTGGCATAGGTCCTAAACCTCAGGACAAAGCTCAGGAAATTCATGGGCTTGGCCCAGGACAATCTGGCAGAAGCCCAACAGCAGAAAAAAGTGTGGTATGACAGGAATGCTCAAGCTAGAGAGCATGTTGTGGGGCAGCAGGTTATGGCATTGTTCCTGTCAGACACAACCAGCTACAGTCAGCTTTGGAGGGACCCTTCAAAGTGGTAAGGAAGGTCAGTGATGTTAACTACATGGAAGAACTGCTAGGCAGGAGGCAGGAGGCAGCGGCACAAATTGTACTATGTTAACACCATGAAATCTTACCATGACAGGGAGGCCCTGGTGCTACATATTTGCAGTAGAAGGCAGGAAGAGTCTGAGCATGATTTATGGCTACAGGGAGCGAGTCAGCAAAATCCCAGGTTACTATGGTGGAGCTTAGCATTGCAGGCATATGATAGGACAGTGCAGCAGTGTACTGGGGTCAGCAATCCCAAGGCAGTTGGAATCTCAAGACAGGGAATGGGTAATGTATTCCCTAATAGGCTTATCCCTCTCAAGCAATGTTTCTCAAGGGTCACTTGAAAAACTAGCTTGAGTCTTCGAGGGGGGAAAAGTGTGACAAAGAAGGTACTGCCCAGCACAGCTAGCTGGAATTTTGCAAATAATTGTATGCCATTTGTGAATATCAACATGGTGTATATAAGATGCTTATGTTACAAATGTATTAGAACTGTATGCCATGTGTATATCAAACTGCTTAAAGGTGTTTGCAAAGTGCTGTTTGAAATGCAACCACAGTGTACCCTACTGGAAAAGAACAGAAATGTACATGCACTATTGTAACTGTTTATGTGTATATATTTTAACAGTGGAAACTGGAATACAGGAGGTAAACTTCAGAAAAATAGCTGAAGTTAAATTACTTTATGGTCATGCAATAAAAGATGATATCTTTCAGTTTCAATGCAACAAGGAGACACAATGTCTAAAACTAGGGAGCTTTCTGTATTGTCTTGGAAGTGTTTTTTTTTTGTTTTATGACTTTCACCATCTGCCTCTGAGGTCTATGTATTTTCACAGGTAGATACTAAGTGCTACCAGCTGCCATCAATTGTTGTTTTGAGCCTGGGAACTATGAGTCAGATGACAAGCAATGATGTCATTCTGCCAGTTATCCCGGCAGTAATATTTGAGATATTAATTTGAGAACTCTCTGAGAGACATAGCATTCTGTATTCTGTCTTTGACCTGACAAAAACAACTAGAAGAACCATTCACCATATCTGCCTTGCTCTGTAAGTAAGTTAACTAGGGAATAACATAATTCTCTTATGTATAGTCAGGAATATAGCAAAGCTTAGTTTAGATATTTTTCTTTATTTATTCAAGACTGTCCTGTAGTGTTGGTTTAAATATTTCCTGTGGTTTTGACCTCTGATGTCACTGTAAATATATACTTAGTATTTTCTTGTTCTTTTATTATTTATTATTAGGTATCTGTAAAGATTTCATTGTGGCTGATCTGTCTAGAGATATTTCAGTTCTGAAAGTATTTGCATATTTATTTGCTGACACTGTGGGCCACTCATAAAGTCTTGCTTTTGGTCAAACTACCATTTGTATTAATAGTAACATTACACAGTAAGATTGGACACCCTTTGTTAAGAGCCTTAAAGTAGCTGATAAGGAGTTGGCTTTTCGCAGTGATAACTACCTTATAGTCTGGGCAAAAGGGGACATAGTAGTAAACATGCGCCAGCCTTTCCCAGGTGCATGTGTGTATAAAAATCAAACCTCAAAGAGTGCTTGTCAGCTACTTGGGCAGGGACACGAAGCAGTGAATGGACAGAGAGGGTGCTGGAAGTCTTGGCATGGCCACTCAGCTGAGATATCATCTCTATAGCTGTGCCAGTGGGGAGTCTTATTGGGGATCTGGGGCAAGAGGGAGAAACCAGCCCCAGACTGACTGTAGTCTCTGTGTGCTCTTAATGGAACTTGTACTTGATGCAGAGAGCTGCATCTGGAAATACTGTGTGTATACCAGTCATCCTTTCAGTGTATGTCCCCCACTGGTGCCAGTGGTGAAGACTAAGGCTCCTTGGTTGCTGGTCCGGTGGTGGGGCATCACATTTATTGGTTGACAGTGGTGGGATCACTCCATCACATATTGGGTTTCAGTGGTGTGGATATTGAACTCCTGTAGCCTGTAAACAGTGGTCACTAAAGAGAGTTTTTCTACTGTCAAGCAGCCACACAGTGAACATTCAGAGTTTCATATCACAAAAGTTTTATTTACTTTTTGTTCGCTTACTTAGTCGTGGAGAGCAGGCAAGGATGTCAGCAGAGGAGTATGGCAAGCTGATAAGGAACCAGTTGACTGAGATGTGCCAAGCCAAAGGACTGGTGCATGCCAACCTGACTAAAGCAGAAATGATTGCAGCCTTAACCACAACTGCATCACAGACCAGCAAACAGGAGGACAACCAGACTGGCCTTGGGGATGTACAACTCTCAGAAAATGGACAGTTCAACCTTTCCACAGAGGACTTAAAAATCCATCTGGAGTTAAAGAGACTTGTACTGGATGCCAAACTGTTAGAACTAGAATCAGCAGAGAGACTGCAGCATTTGGAGGTTGAAGAAAAGGAGAAATGGATGGCATTAGAATCAGCAGAGACTGAGACATCTGTAGGCCGAAGAAAATGGGAGGCAGAGGCAACATGAAAAGGAGATGCTGACTCTTCGTCAGGGTCATGGAGAAAGGAATAACTGAACCCCAGAAGCAACAAAGGTAAGTAAATTTCTTCTACAGTTTATAGAAGGTGATAATTTTGATAGTTTTATTCATATGTTTGAAAGGATTTGTAAACAGTATAATGTTGACCAAAGGCTCTGGGAATGGTTCTTTACCCCCTTACTGCATGGTAAAGCTGTAACTGCTATTTCTAAGTTGTCTGATACTGATTGCTTAAGTTATAATACTGTTAAAAATTGTTTAATAGAGTATTTTAAGGTAACACCTGAAGCTTTTAGAAAAAAAAATTGTGAGCATAGACACAAGGCAGATGAAAGTGTGTGTGAATATATTGCTGAGGTAAGCACTTTTTTTCATAGGTGGGAGAGTGGGTGTCAGGTCACCACTTCTGAAGGGCCGGCAATCCTTTTGGTGAAGAAACAAGCCCTTAACACTTTGCTTGAGGATGTGAGAATCTGGTTAGCAGATAGGGAATGTAGTACTGCAGATGAGTTGGGGGAAAAGGGAGACCTATACCTTAGAAGCAAGGCATCATTGCACTGGAAAGGGACACCCAGTGCTGCACATGGGTGTAAGGGAACCCATTGTGGGTAGCCTATACCGCCCCAACACAGTCCACCAGTAACAGAGGAAGCCACTAGTTCAGGTACAGGGCCATGACCAAGGTTTAAATATTTTAAATGCAACCAGTGGGGGCATGTAGCATATAGATGTCCACGGAGGCAAGGTGAGGAACAAAAGGTGGGAGAGCCAGTAACTGGGAATGAGAGAATGCCAGCAGTAAGTTGTGTGGAGACAACAAGGGTACCAAACTACCACAAGAGGTTATATCCTCTCTTAGTAGTTGGAAAACAGACCACTGCTAAGAGAGACACAGCCTCTGACCAAACCATTGTGAAGCCTGCAATGGTTAAAGAGGAGCACTACTTGCTTGAGCAGGCTACTCCAGTCAGACCTTTAGGAGGAACTCCATTCCAAATATCTTTGGCTAGGGCTCGCATTGACTGGGAGGGTGGAAAAGGAAGCAACCAAGTAGGTGTGTTTGAGGGTATCCCTGCAGATCTCCTGATAGGGAAGGATTTTGATAGTGTAGTACCTTGTTTGCATGCAGTTACACACAGTCAGGCTTGGAGACAAGCATCTGGGTCTGTTAGCCAGGAGAGGACCCAGACAGACCTCACACTTGAAGCCAGAACTGGTGAGGTGGCTTCTTCAGGGAGGGAGCTTATCCCTCTCAAGGAATGTTTCTCAAGGGTCACTTGAAAAACTAGCTTGAGTCTTCGAGAGGGGAAAAGTGTGACAAAGAAGGTACTGCCCAGCACAGCTAGCTGGAATTTTTTAAATAATTCTACGTCATTTGTGAATATCAACATGATTTATATAGAAGTGTGACAAAGGAAGATACTGCCAGCACAGCTATCTGGAATATTGTAAATAATTGTATGTCATTTGTGAATATCAACATGATGTGTATAAGATGCTTATGTTACAAATGTATTAGAACTGTATGCCATGTGTATATCAAACTGCTTGAAGGTGTTTGCAAAGTGCTGTTTGAAATGTAACCACAGTGTACCTTACTGGAAAAGAACAGAAATGTACATGCACTGTTGTAACTGTTGATATGTATATATTTTAACAGTGGAATCTGGAATACAGGAGGTTAACTTCAGAAAAATAGCTGAAGTTAAATTACTTTATGGCCATGCAATAAAAGATGATATCTTTCAGTTTCAATGCAACAAGGAGACACAATGTCTAAAACTAGGGAGCTTTCTGTATTGTCTTGAAAGTGTTTTTTTTTGTTTTATGACTTCCACCATCTGCCTCTGAGGTCTGTGTATTTTCACAGGTAGATGCTAAGTGCTACCAGCTGCCATCAATTGTTGTTTTGAGCCTGAGAACTATGAGTCAGATGACAAGCAATGATGTCATTCTGCCAGTTATCCCGGCAGTAATATTTGAGATATTAATTTGAGAACTCTCTGAGGGACATAGCATTCTGTAGTCTGTCTTTGACCTGACAAAAACAACTAGAAGAACCATTCACCATATCTGCCTTGCTCTGTAAGTAAGTTAACTAGGGAATAACATAATTCTCTTAGGTATAGTCAGGAATATAGCAAAGCTTAATTTAGATATTTTTTCTTTATTTATTCGAGACTGTCCTGTAGTGTTGTTTAAATATTTCCTGTGGTTTTGACCTCTGATGTCACTGTAAATATATATTTAGTATTGTCTTGTTCTTTTATTATTTATTATTAGGTATCTTTAAACATTTCATTGTGGCTGATCTGTCTAGAGATATTTCAGTTCTGAAAGTATTTGCATATTTATTTGCTGACAGTGTGGGCCACTCATAAAGTCTTGCTTTTGGTCAAACTACCATTTGTATTAATAGTAACATTACACAATAAGATTGGACACCCTTTGTTAAGGGCCTTAAAGTTGCTGATAAGGAGCTGGTTGGTGGCAGTGATAACTACCTTATAGTCTGGGGGCAGAGCTACTAAACCTGTGCTGGCCTTTCCCAGGTGTATGTGTGTGTGTATAAATCAAACCTCAAAGAGTGTGTGTCAGCTACTTGGATAGGGTCACTAAGCACTGTTTTGACAGAGAGGGTGCTGGAGGTCCTGCTGAGATCTCACCTCTATAGCTATGCCAGTGGGTAGTCTTATTGGATATATGGAGAAAGAGGGAGAAACCAGTCCTCAAAGGACTGTGGTCTCTGTGTGCTCTTAAGGGAAATTGCATTTGATGCTGAGAGCTGCATCTGGAAATACTGTGTGTGTACCTGTCATCCTCCCAGTGTATACATCCACCACTGTTGCCAGAGGTGAATATTGAGGCTCCTTGATTGCAGGCCTAGTGGTGGGGCATCGCACCAGCTAAGATGTTTTGGTACTTTTATAGCTTTGCAATGTCATTGCCTATATTTTGCATGTAACTTCTCATGTTGTTTGAAGTGCAGTATAGTTTTACAGTGGTAAGGCCACAATGATACAGCATTAAAGCCACACATTTATTCAGTTTCTTGCTCAATAAGAACCACTGCCTCATTAGGATTAGAAAAGGATGAGGTCTTGGGTTCTTTCAAGCAGCTAGTTAATACCTATAACTGTCAGCGTAGTGAAGACTTCCTGGGCAGATCATTTTACAAATGTGAGGTTCATAGGTCCACAGTAGGGAAGGGCACTGTCGAGAGAAAAAGGAGAGTATCTTCCTTGATAAACTCTACTGTAATTCTACCCTCATTTCTTTTCATAGATTTCGCAAGGCCCTGTTATTTTTCATTCAAGACCTCATTACTGTCACTGAATCCATGCCATTTAACAAGCTTCTTCAACACTCATACAGCGTTCCCATTCTTAGGACATGTAAAGGTCAGTGATTTTTATTTATCATGCATTAAAGAACCATTGTCTTCCATCCTTTTTCATGATATCAAATTTTTCACTAGCATAGTGCATTTTCATTCTGTATGGCAGTATATGTGTGTTATAGGAATTACTACCTAGTCCAACTCTAGTTTAAATTATTCACATTTTTTGAAACTAAAGAGATCATAAATTGGGCTGAGTCACTAGATATTTCTTTTATGCAAATTATGGGTGGCATCTAATTACAAAGCAGTCTGGGAGGCTCTGTTAAATTCTGTTTGAGGCCTTCTACGAATAGTTTTCTACATTGTAAGTTGAAATCTGTTATGCTGTAATGTATTGCTTTAAATTCAGCAAGTAAATGCCTTTAAACTGTGCTTTTGTATACTACAAATCTTTTCTTTGTCTTCTCAATATTTGGCTGTTACAGAACACCTAAACATGAAGGTGTTTGTACAGCTTTACTTGGTCATTGGTTATGATTTATATTCTCTTCTATGTTGAAGCGGACTGAGAAAAAAAAATTGGTACTGGAAATGACATGTTCAGATAATGAGCAAAAAATCTCACGTGGGCATTTCCTTAAATGTTTTGCAGAAATGTAATGTTTTAAGTTTTTGTGCAAGTGACATTCACATGGGTATTTTTCCATTGTTTGTAAAGTATGTTAAATGCACCAATTTGTTTAGAGTCTTAGACTGGGATTATTTGTGTAATAAAGGCTTCAGACTATGTAAACACATAAATCCATGCAAGTATTAGTTTACTGAAAATGCAAAGATGATAGAGTGGAATATGTTGGAAGTGTGTCATTCTGAGGATAGTTACGAGTGAGAAGAGATAATTCAGTTCTCATTACACATTCAGGATTAGAACTTAGACTGGAAATAAGGACACAGTGGAAAAAGATCATTATGAAGTAATGGAATGTCAGTGGGAAGGGATTTTGTCATGTAAATCTTTAAATGTAAGGACAGTACCTTGGCTCAGTGGTTAAGGTTTGTGATTTACAGCTCCAGTCTGGGGTCATTCCTGACCTCTGGTTATCCTATATGAAGACTATATACTCTCTACGTGTGTGTTCAGGGTGCTGAGTTCCTTCTACCTCCCAGAAAGCATTCTGGTTGATTGGCAACTTTTAACTGCCAGTATCATGCCACCTGCAAAGTGTGCGAGTCCTGACAAAGGAACACCAGAAGAATTTCTTTGCATGACTGAGTCAGAGTCTCCTGACTTGCTGCTCGATGAATTCCATATATCAGCAGCAGCTTCTTTTCCTCACTCAGAGGTGATTAATCTAGGGGTACTATATTGAGTTTTAGGTTCAGAATGGGGTAACTGTGGGCTATATATCTAGAATATCATGCCTAGCCCATTGTTTTGCGGGATTTGCACTTCAGCAAGATGTAAAGAACATGTCATTGTATAATGCACATTATACTATGTTGTGGATTCCTCTCATAAAGTATCCCCCAGAAGTGTTAAATATAATATACCGTATCCTTGCATAAACGTCGTATTATACACTGACAGTACACTCCAGAAAAATGTTAAAAATTACTGTATGCCACTGAGTCCAGTCGCCACACTGAATGAAAACAAATCAGCTGCTGAAAAACATAGATAAATCACTGCCAGATTAAATCTTCACGAATTGGTAGAACAAATGTAAAATGTAAAGTGTAAACAAACATTTACTAATTCAAAATGTTGGCTTATGGAGCAGTGGCATTTTTTTTTCATTTGCTATGTAATGGCAGAATATGTTCTGTAACATATTTTGGTTTACATTGTTACTTCATAATACTGTGGTTAATTTGAAAAATGAAAAAGGGCAGTAAAACTGGGCAAATTAGTAAGTACAGTGCTTTTATTGTATGATTATCCATGATGCAGTAAAAAATTCAGAGAAATAGACTTAATCTTTGCTTGGTTTGTATAGCCAAATTTGTGGCACATTAAATCCAGTTAATACTGCCATGTGATGATTGATTTTGTAGATCGGTGAGTTCAATTTAATACTGCATAGGATGCCTAAATTACATTACTGTATTTGTAATACACTACTATCAAAAATGTTAGCAAATGTTTTAAATGTTTAAAATAAAGGTGAATGTAGTTAAAAAAACACATGCTCAGGCTTGTCTTCTTGTAGTTTAGTAAACTAATAACAGGAATGGTCCATGAACAGAATGCTGAAATGCATAGAAGATATTCATAAATGGTGGAAACAACAATAATAAACAATGAAAAATATCAGCACAGATATACTTTACCACTTAGTACATAGAGAAAAATGTTAATATAAGCAGCTATTGAAAAGATAGGCATGGGTCTGAAAGGAGAAAGACGTGAAATGGTTCATGAGTCAAATGAACAAAGGCATATAAAGTGCTCACAGCAATGGTGAAAGCTGAAAAACATCTAGGCAGCTGTGCTTTAGCACTTAACAGATATAACCAAATGCTGAAAATAACTACTGGAAGGAAGAACATAGGTATGAAGAAGTAAAAAACAGAAAATTTGTGAAAAACTACAACAGTGAACTAGGTATTTGAAATAGGAGGTATGGGAGAGAGAGTTTGGAAGCAATTGCAAAAAATACAGTAAATATTTATATATAAAATGAAGCAAAATGTTTAGTGAGATTTAAGGAAAGGGGTGTAGCAGAACATTTTTATCTTTATATTTTTGCATTGATTGTTGAAATAGAATCAACTTTCAACTTTCAATAACTGGTATAATGCTCACAGAGACCATGCCCCATAAAATCACCCAAAATCTGAATAGCTAATAAAGTTGAAAAATAAAATTCTTTATTATATATTAAAGATTATCCACATATCTTTAGCCACATTTTTATATTTCATTCCATCATACCTTTCATCCATCCCACAATTTCATTGTTTCTGAATTACCATAATGCACAGTCAAGGAGTATCCTGCATTTTTGTCACCCTCATACAACTAGCTACCTTATCACCAGCAGCATATTTGGACTGCTACCTGCCTTCCTGCTAAGATGATAGATCCCTTATTTCCTCAAATGTCCACACCTTTCCTTTAACGAATCTCCATTCCTGAGGCACACTTTTTCATTCAGCTTTGAGCCTACCCCATAGTATTTCCTCCTGTGTTCCCCATCTTCCATGCTTTTGCAACCCTTTTTCCTGCCTCCCTCCCTGTTACAAACTACAGTCCCATTCTGCTCTCCTACTTCTGCCTACATTTAACTTCCACCCTGAACAGACAGATCTGTCATGAATCATGTAAGTGCCTTTGAAATTCCCCATTAATACTTTTCTATCTGCATCCCCAATTCCTTCAACTCTGTACACCACCACCATATATGCACTTGATTTGCATTTTCTGCTCCAGATTTTCAACATGATGTTGTATTTACCAGTCTCATTTTGAAAACTCTTACTGGATTCTTATATCACCTATGCACTAGTCTGCAATAAATATCCTCAGTTGCTGCTACTTTCCGTAATGTCTCATTATACTTTTACCACCCCAATAACTGCTTTTCCATCTACCGATTATCTTCCACTATCCACAATTCCCTTAATTTTTTTATTAAGTTCATTGCTGCATTGTTTCCTAAGTAATGATATATATATATATATATATATATATATATATATATATATATATATATATATATATATACATACACACATCCACACCCTATCTTTCCCTCCTGGATTGTTTTCTACCTGTCTAGCATTTTCCCTCTCCTCATGGACTTTACCACTACCTCTCCCCCTTTTCTTCCTAACATCCTTCTCTTTTCACTCCTGGTTTACCCAATCCTCACACACAAGGACTCATTACTACTTCTCTCCCAATATCCCCACCATCCATCTCTTTCCAAATTTTAACTAACAGTCCCTATAAAATGACCAGTCCCCTAAATCTACCCCATACTTTGCTGCATTTTCTCCAGAATCATTTAAGGTCCATCACTGGAATCCCTGGCTGTTAACACTTCCTTATTCTTTTATCTTCTGATATTGCTCAATCAGAGTTTGCAACTTTCTAATTTCCAATACTTATATTGACATCATCTTGAATAAATCTCGCTGCCATCTTGTTTGTCTGTTCCTTTCTCTATTGAAATAAATATTCTTGAATGTCTCCTTTTGTAATCGTTTTCCCACGAACAATAGAAAAAAAGTGCCTGGATAGCTGTTTCCACGAAAACACATTTATTGACAGGTATTAAGCACAGCACAGCACTCACTAACGCTGACCACAACAGTAAGCAGTACGTTTTTGTCCACAACTTCTTCAGGTGTACACAAGCATTACTTTTGATTCTCTTTTCCTTTTAGTGCACAGTGCCTAGACACTAACTGAATATAAATAAGCAGAAAATTAAATATCTGTTCTCCAACTTTATTGTTAAATTTAAGAAATCATGGGAAACAATTTGTACAGCAGCTCTATCCTCTGTTAAGGCTCATAAAGCTCTTCTAGATCCTCCAGGAGCATCTTACCCCCAGACATGGGCAGGATGATGAGGAGTTTCCTTAGGGCCCAGATAGAGATGGGCCTTTTGGCATTCCCAGCCCATTCGGGCTTGGGGAGATCCCCAGCTCCTAAACTGGCTTCTCCTCTTTCAATTTCTGTAGTTTCAAAATCGCAGGTCCTGGTTTTCCCTATGGAGGCATTGGAAATCAGGGAATGTCTGTTTTCCCTCCTCCCCCAGGGTCCCTGACTAGCTTGGTCCCTGTGGCTTTGGACCAGAATGGGTCTTGGCTCTGAGAGGTTGGCACTAGGTGTCTGTGAGGGGTTCTGGTTCAGGGTTTTTGGATCAGTTCCTTACTCTGGGGATAGTGACCTTAGATAGCTGGGGGCCAGTACCTTCTAAGGAGTCCAGACCCAGGGTGGGCTCTGTTCCCCCTTCCCTTGTGGTTTCAGCTACAGTTTCCTGGAGTCATTCAGCTTTTCGGGTGGTAGAGTCGACATTCTCCAAGTCTGGAGTGGCATCCTCCCCTCTTCTGGGAACATCCCAGGCTATTGATCTCAGCTGTTCTCACCCCATTCATCCTGTCCAAGGTCAGCCCTCCTGAGATAGCCTTCAGTCATTGAAAACAGCAGGGGTTCCCCTATCTTCTGAGTCCTCTTCTGAGCCCCTTGCAGAAGAGCTACCTTGGAAGAGACTGTGCACATGGAGACACTTGGACTCCCCTATGGAGTCCGTCACTGAAAACATGGATTTTGATGAAGTGGGCAGGTCCCCCACAGATCTGCTGGATGACATCTCCTTCAGGGACATTCTGGAGCTGTTGAAGCAGAAAGGCAGTTGGTCTCCCCAGCCCTTGTCCTCAGAGGAATCTGTGTTCCTGAAGGCATTCAGGATAGGTCCATCTACTTCCTGGGTCTCCCCCTGTGAATGAACTTATTGATCTGATCGCATGCAAGGCCTGGAAGGAACCTGACACTGTGGACTGCATTTCACCTAAAAACCCTTGAAATCAGCTCTGCATATTGTTTATACTGTATTTGTGTTTCTTCTAAACTGTTTGCACTTTAAAAGTTAGTTTTTGTTTAATTTAACTGTTAGGCTAACACACTCAAGTGCGCTAGCCGTTTTAAAGCATTTACTGTTTGTTACTTTATCTTTTTCTTCTGTCTCTGAAAAAAAAGAAAAAAAAAACAAAAAAAATATCCTTGTTTTTCCACCTTACTGAACTAGAATAGTCCAGTCTTCAGATTCTGCTGATCTCTGGGCTTTGTCATAGTTCCTGTGCTATCCATATCCTTATTTGGATAAGAGGAAGCTTCTTTGTTCACCAGTGGGAGTGGGGAGCACTGAGCAACCTATTTGTCCCTAGAGGAGTGGTTCCAGCCCAGCAACTTGTAGTTTATTGGCCATTTTGGGTCAATTCCTAGCTCTTTTCAACCCCTGCTATAAAGCCCGCTTTAGCGTGCTTTTGCGCAAATTAGCGCAAAGTTGCTCATAGAGCAGCATCGGGCAGCGCCGGTTAATCAAGTTTAAACTATTTCTGGCTCCGCAAAGTCTGCTCTTAAATTTTTCCCTTAGAACTGCTTTACTTGCAATCTAAACAGTCTATTCTCTATTTGAAAAGCCCAGCACTTGCTCCTAAAGCATTTTTATACAGGTAAAGCACTCTTAAACAAAAAGAAAGTGCTTCATTCACCTAAATTCCCTTGAGTACCCATTTCCCTATAGGTCCTTTCTGACTCAGTTACACAGCAATCCTTTACACTATTCTAGCATGTCGAAGGGTCAGTTGCTGGCGTCCTCTCCTGTTCAGCTGGTGAATCTGGGAATCTTGAGACAATGTTACAATTGCCTCATGTACACAGACAACCCTCTCCTCCTCCCAACAAATACAAATATATGTGAGAGATGCAACTATATAGCCAAAATGGAGGCTGAGCTCTCTCAACTCAGTACTGGCAAAACCAGTCAGGAGGAGAAGGTAACCACGCACACCACAAACCCATAGACCTATCACAACTGCAAACCAAACACATAAACACACAAAAACATACTCGGAGGCTCTGATTAAAAATCTACCAAAACAACAGAGGCCTCCAAAGCAGACACCCAAGCGACCACTACCTCAAGACATACCACATGCAACACATAGTTCACAGTCAGTGTGCTAAACAGTCACAGCCCTTAAGGCCAAACAACATGCCAGATACACTTGTAATAGGCGACTCCATAGTCAGACACATTGACGTCCCGCTCACCAGACTGAACAAGGAAAAGGTTACAGTAAGCTGCCTGTCGGGTGCTAGAATCCGCCACATAACACAAGCTCTCAGGTCACTCCGAAGCAAGTACAAATACGACTCAGTCATTGTCCATGCTGGTGTGAATGACCTGAGACGTACCTCCCTGGACTACATGAAAAGAGACATAGAGGAGCTCTCTGATTATGTAGCCCAGGCCGGTATGACCCTGACCCTGAGCAGCATCTTACCCTCACCAAGAATGATGCCACAGTACAAAGACAAAATGATCAGCTTTAACAATTGGCTTAATTACTGGTGTCATTCTAAGGGGATCCAATGTCTGTCTGCTTGGGATGACATGCTTGACAAGCCACGCTGCTTCGCAAGGGATGGCTTGCACCTGTCACCCCTGGGCTTCCGGATATTGGCCAAGGCTCTTGCCACCCCCCATAGTGCTTTTTTTAGGCAAGGCTCAAAAGACAAACCCACCTCCCTAGAAAACACAAGTGAAAAAAAACTAAGGGTAATGCTACTCAATGCCAGAAGTCTAAACCTCAAGATGCACGCTCTCGAAGCCCTCCTCAGTATGGAGAACATCGATGTCTGTGCAGTGACTGAAACCTGGTTCAAGGCTCCTGAGAGCACCCCGGCACTACCAGGTTTTACCTCATATCATGCTTTCCGGCCCCAAAACTTGGACCGAACCACAAAAGGAGGGGGAGTATCCATATTCATCAAAGATACCCACACCTCCAGGTTAGTGGCAACGCACAAAGCATCCGAGACCATCCAGGTGCAACTAACCATAGGCAAAACTGCCCTACAGGTTGTAGCATGCTACAAACCACCCTCTCAAACTCAGGAACCCCACTCAGCCTTCCTGAAGACACTGGAGAGTATGAATGTCTCACCAAATACCATCATATTGGGAGACTTCAACTACCCAAACATAGACTGGGAACATTACTCAAGCCCCAACACCCTAGCCCAAAGGTTCCTAGAATTCATAAACTCAAATGCGATGGAACAACTAGTCACCACTCCCACAAGAGGAGATAATATACTAGACCTGATCATCACAAACATGGGGACAAAATGCTCCACACCGGAAGTATACCCCTCATTGGTGAGATCAGACCATAAATTAATCTCACTGGAAATCCACATCCCGCCCACCCCTGCACAAAAGACCACAGTGAAGAACTTCTCAAAAGCCGACTTCACACTTCTTAAGACTGAAGTGGTATCCTTCAAGGCCCCTGGGCCAGTGGAAAACACAACCCACACCGCTGAATCCTTTATAAATGCCTTCTATGGGCACCTTCAAGACTGCATGGATCATGCAATCCCTAATAAAACCAAGACCCATTCCCCCAAAGGCAGGCACCCTGTCTGGTGGACCCCAGCCATTAACAAACTTTACAACAGGAGGAGGAGGCTACTACATGACAGAGCAAAATCCCTAAAAGGGAAGGCATCTCTTATCAGTACTAGCAAAAAACTACGATCACTCATAAAATCATCCAAGGCCAACTTTGAGAGAAAAATCGCAAAAGGCACAAAAGACAATCACAAGGCCTTCTTTAGCTATGTTAGAAACCTGGGTGGAAACTCCCAGATATGCTCAGAGTTAGTCCAAAATGACACAAAATACACTGAACCCACAGACATTGCCAACATTCTGGCAGACAGGTTCAGTGCAAATTTCTCCGCCCCCTCCCCCCCAAAAGGAGAAATATCTATCCCAGCAGAGTGTAGCCTCCCTAACATCTCAGATGCCTAGGTGAGAGCCGCCCTCTCCAAAGCTAAAAACACAGCATCAATGGGACCGGACGGTGTCCCGGGCTGCGTGCTACATGAACTCCAAGAGGAGCTAAATCCGCACATAAGGCTGCTGTTTAATCTTAGCCTTACTACAGGATACATACCCAAAGAGTGGTGTACAGCAACAGTGGTCCTACTCCACAAAGGCGGTGCTTCTACGGACCCTGGAAATTACCGCCCCATAAGCTTGACGAGCCTGGTCTGCAAAGCTATGGAAAGGATCATTATGGAACTCATAAACAAAGACATTGGGGACCTACAGACATTGGATCCTACCCAATTTGGCTTTGTCAAGGGCAGATCCTGCCTTTTGAACTTGGTCGACTTTTTTGAAACAGTCACTAAGGCCATTGTTGAGGGTAAGGCAGTTCACACAGCCTACCTTGACCTTGCAAAAGCCATCGACACAATACCCCACTCGGGCATCATAGACAAACTCACCAGCTTAAATGTAAACCCATATGTCACAAGATGGGTTGCAAACTGGCTCAAGGACAGAACCCACAAGGTCAGAATTGCTGGAGCCATGTCAGACTCTAAGCCAGTCACAAGCGGTGTCCCACAGGGCTCAGTCCTGGGACCCCTCTTATTCGGCATTTATTTTTCCGAGATGCAAGCAAACATAAGTGGATTGTGGCTGACAAAGTTCACAGATGACTGCAAACTAGGCGCCATAATTGATACTCCAGCGGACACAAGCATCCTTCAGAGAGGCCTCATAGAAACGGATAATTGGTGCCAGAGCCATGGCCTCAAACTGAACGCCAAAAAATGTATAGTCATACCCTTTGGGAAAAACAAGGTACCCACAAATTACCACATAGGTGGTAATCCATTAAGTACGGAAGAGGTAATCAGGGATCTAGGGACCCAAATTGACAGTAACCTCTCATTTGACACTCACATTGCCAAGGTGGTTAGGAAGACCTTCTATATTGCCCACCTTATCATGAAGGGATTCACATCCAGGTCAAAAGAGGTCATTGTGCCCCTGTACTCTTCTCTTATTAGGCCCATGATTAAGTACAATGCCCCATTTGGGATGTATCTTACCTGACACCTGCAGCAGTTGGAAAGACCCCAAACGTTCCTCACCAAGAGGATAAAGGGTCTCAAACATATGTCATATGCTGCCCGGCTGAAGAAACTCCAGCTCTATTCAGTCGCATACCGCCTACTCAGAGGTGATCTATGCCTGACATACAAGGCCATGTCCAATCCGGAATTAATGGACATGCTCCACCTCAGAAAATCCAAATCCATCAGAGCCAAGAGAGCAAGAGATTTGAACCTCAACACAGAAACAAATAGGACGTGCTGGAGGGACAGATTCATAACCCAGAGGCTCCCTACACTCTGGAACAGAATCCCAGTCCATGTTAGGCAGAGCCCCTCACTAGCTCTCTTCAAGAGAAATCTTGACGAGTGGATGGGAGATCGTAGGTTTACCCCGGGGGTCATCTCTGTGTCACTACTAGACAGAGGCACTGTAAACTAAACCCTAAATGGGCGTAGTATTCTCATCCCAAGGGGTGGTGAAAGCCACACACACTCTGGCTAGGCTTATAAATGCCCTAGGGCAGATAGCCTAGTATGAACCTATGAACCTATGAACCTAAAAAAAGATAAGTTCCTGAGCCTTCCCCCGAAGACCGAATGTACTGGAGCAAAGGAATTCCAGTCGATGCTATCATGGTTGCTGCAGCCAGAAAGAAGGAGATGGCAGAACAGAACTCCAATGTCCATCCCCTTGACCCATGAATCTGGGGCAATTGACAGACATGGGAAGTGCATTTACGCTTCAGCCACTTTTGGACTGAGACCCTAAATTATTTGCTGCATTTTTACCTGCCTCCAAAGAGATCTGGTCTCCAAGCTCACCAAGTCTCTTTCAGATATGATGCCAGCAGAGGACCTCATGAAGGTATCCCCCAAGCTCATCACTCTCTCTTCTATTACCAATTCCTTGATGAGGTTAATGTCCAGTGCAGCAAAAGGTACCTCTTGAGCATCCAGTGTGGACATTGCCATCAGGTGTCATGCCTGGATGAGGCTATGTGTGTTTACTGAATCCTTGAAGGCGTCCTTTACTAATGCCCCATTTGATGGTTCCTCGCTATTTGGGCCTTCTGTCAAAGAAACCTTAACTTGCATTGAGCAGGAAGGTAAAACTCTTTCAGTGGTTTGAATCAAATTTTGTACTCCCAAAGGTCCTTTTCCAAATACTAACAGGGGTAGTAAGAAACTATGGTTCTGCAAGTACCAGGGTTCTTTCCAAGATGCTCCAGAAGATTCCTCTTTCAGTGGCAGGAGAAGGGGATTCAATGGTAGATGCCACCCTAGGAGCAGAGGGGTTCCTTAAAATTAGGGGTCAATGGAACCTTTGTCTGAGAAGCCTTTTCAGCACCCCTGAGGTGTTGCCTGGCTGTCCTACCCTGGAGGCAGTCAGGGGTCATTTTTCATTGCACTCAAGTACTTGGGCGTCTATAAGAAATGATCAGTGGGTGCTAAAGATTATATCCAGGGATTATTACATTTCCTTTTCAGAGCCACCCCCTATTTCCAAGATGGTTCTTCCTGACATGCCACCCAGTCAGAAAGAACTGGCCCAACAAGAAGTTGTAGCACTTCTAGAAAAAAGAGCCATCTAGGAGGTCCTGACAGGTCAAAGAGGATCCAGAACTTATTACTGCTTCTTTTTGGTGCTAAACAAGACAGGGGACCTGCATGCAGTTTTGGACCTCAGCAAACTGAACCTATCAGTCAAGAAGTCAAAGTTCCAGATGGTCACTTTTCAGTCCATCCTTCCCCTACTGCCAAAGGATGATTGGATGTACTCTACAGACGTCCAGGACGCATACCTCTCAACCTCTTAGAGCAAGAAATCTGGATAAAGCCATTAATAAAAATGGAACAAAAGCCCAAAAATAGGGACAATTTGTAAATATTGCTCCTATAAACTTAGAAAGTTGATAGAAAAACAGGTTTTGCATTAGCATGAATTTTTCTAAAGGATATGAAGTCTGAAACTGAAATATCTGTCATTATTTTATAACTTCTGTCTTTAATGATTTGTTCCAATTTACCAGAAAACCACAATTTTATGAAAAATGAACCACAAAATATGAGGCAAAAATCAATACAGTTGAGAGGTATGCCAGGACGGCTACTATCATATCAAGATAGATAGGTGTTCCAGGAGGCACCTGCACTTCTGGTCAGAGCCAATCATTTTCAGCTCAGAGCTATACCATTTGAACTTACCACAACCCCCAGGGTGTTTACCAAATGCTTGGCAGTTGTAGCGGCTCACCTGAGGCTTCAGGGATTTCATATCTTTCGGATTTCATATCTTTCCATACCTGGACGATTTGCTTCTCACAGCTGCCACAAGGCATCAACTGGTTTCTGTCACACAGCACCTCTTACACACTTCTAAAAATCTAGGGATTACCGTCAACTTGGCCAAGTCAAAGCTTTCTGGGGTACAAAGCCTGGAGTTCATTGGGACTCATCTCAACACAGTCACAGAGATTGAACCATTGCCTCCTCACAAAATGGACTCAATCAGACAGCAGGTCAGGGCCATCTTGGGGGTTCCATTGCCACAGGTACACCTCACTCTGAGAGTACTGGGGTCCATGTCAGCAGGCATTCTCCTCGCTCCTCTAGTGAGATACCACATGTGGGTGTCTCAATGGATGCTGGCAGTGCAGTGATCTATTCTTAATATCTGTGCCTAGTCTGTTGACTCCCGTTTGCAGACTGCACCTGCAGTGGTAACTTCAGTCAGATGATCTCCTTTGGGACAGGTCATTTTCTCTTCCCCTGCCCATGGCCACAGTGATCATGGACAAATCCTTGTTCAAGACAGGACTGTCCAAGGTACGTGGTCCCCTTTGAGATCAAATTGAACATAGACATCCTGGAGATGAGGGCAGTTATCTCACTGCAAGCCTTTCAGGGTTGCCTTCCTCTGGGAACGGTGGCGATTCATACAGACATGTCGATGGTCTGTTATATAAACAAACAAGGGGGAACACGGTCCTACCTGTTGTGCAGAGAGGCCATGAGAGTGTGGGAATGGGTGATCTCTTCCAGTTGCTTTCTGCTTGCAACACACATACCTGGGCAGTCCAATGTCTTGGCAGACAAGCTCAGCAGATCCAGCCTGACTCTGCATGAGTGGTTCCTCAATCCGTCAGTGGCATTTCAGATTTTCACCCATTGGGGCCAACCTTTCTGCAAGCTGTTTCCCCATTGAACAACAAATGCAGCAAGTTCTTTGCCCTGATTCCCCCAGAGGGGCGGTCCCCGAGGGATGCTGTTGTACATCATTTGCCCCCGAGTCTCTTCTCTGTTTACCATCCCCTTCTGTAATCCCCAAAGTACTTCAGAGAGGCTTCAGACTGCAGAATTCCGTGATACTCATTGCTTCCTTCTGGCCTCGTCAGGTGTGGTTCCCCTTTTTCAGGTCTCATCGCAAGTATCCTCCCTGGATACTGGATCCCACTTCACATCTCATCTCTCACCTGTCGGAACCACTGCCCAATCTTCGGTCACTTTGCCTGACCACTTGGTTTCTCCACTTCCAGGCTGGCTTCTCCCATCAGGAAAATTATTCTGGCCTTGCAGAAGCCTTCTACTCAAAAGGTCTACCATATTAAGTGGAAGTGCTTTTCCTTTTGGTCAGCGGAATGAAATCTGGACCCTTTTTCAGCTCCTATTCCAGATATCCTTCTCTTCTTGACATCCCTGTTTCAGGAGGGAGCCAGCTTTTTGACTATCAAATTGCAGTTGGCGGCCATTTCTAATTTTCATGCCAATGTTGGACCCACCTTTTCCTCTAGGTTACGTAAGGCCTTCATGTAGGGCATCTTTCTTCTTAGGCCACCAGTCAAAGATCCCATCCCTCCTTTAGATCTGACACTGATGCTGCAATCTCTTACCCAAAGTCCATTTGAACCTGCTCATTCCTGTGATCTCAAATATCTTTCATGGAAAACCACCTTTCTGGTTGCTATTACCTCAGCCAAGAGGGCTTCTGAATTGCAGGCCTTAACTTCTAAACTGCAATATATTGTTTATCATAAGGACAGGGTGACTTTATGAAGTAATTCCCTCCTTTATGCTTAAAGTTGCTACTGAAAGAAGTCTTAACTAGGACATCCAGTTGCCTGTTTTCTTCCATAATCACTCTAATAAGGGTGAATATCTCCTTCATACCTTGGATGCACATCATCGGCTGAGATTCTGTTTACATCGGACAAAACCCTTCAGAAAATCTGATCATTTTTTCGTGGCCTATTCCCTGACCAGGCATGGCCAAGTGGTCTCAAAATTAACAATTTCTAAATGGATCTCTAGCTGTATTTCTCTGGTTTACTCTATGAGGAGATGAAGCTGTTTCGTCCTCCTAAGGTACATTCTCTTCAGTCAGTGGCTACTTCGTTGGCCTTCACTGCCAGGATGTCCTTAGATAAGATTTGTGCTGTTGCCACTCCTCACACTTTTGTTGCTCATTATAAACTGGATGTGATCTTCAGAGGCAGAGCATCTTATGGTTCCACAGTGCTCAGGCATGTCCTTCCTTAAGGTTCACCCAGAGTTTTTGTATCTGGGGATTCTGACCCAGATGTGATGAATAATGAAATGGATAACATCAAATCAATAGTTATGTTCTTACCATAACATGGTATCTGTATCTGTGTTATCCTATTTCATTGTTCATCACTTCCCATCCTCCTTCCGCTTCCATGTTTCTGGTGGTTCTGGAGAGGCTGGGGTTCGGGCCCTTGAGCTTCCGCCTCTTGCAGTTTTAATGCTATTGTTGCCTATATCCAGGTAGAGAGTCAGGTGCCCTGGTGGTTTTCTATCCTTGGTCAGCAAACTTGATCTGAGGGTTTGAAGGTAGAAAGGGATTATGGGAGAGGGAGGAGCTCGAGCCTTGAATCTACTCTGTAAAGTGTCGGATCGGATCCACCACTGGATCCAAGACGCAAACGTGATGAATAATGAAATAGGATAACACAGATACCAAGTTATGGTGAGTACAATAACTATTGATTTCTATAGGGAATGCTTGGCTCTATTTATTAGCCTCTCAGGTAAGGTTTCTGTTTCCATTAAGGTGGTATTTCTGGCCTGAGAGAGTATGTTAGAACATGTTCCCTTAAGACCTTAGCTGTGTCTCAAGCAAAATATCAAAATCATTACAAAACAAAAAGGTAAACAAAACATCAGGTCTACTAAAGAAAACCATGAACTTAGATTGGCTTCTGAAGCCAAAGATAATGATAAATCCTTCTTTGGCAATATTGGAAAATTAAGATCATGCCATACATTGCTCTGAACTGTTTTGTAATCATATCTCTTATTATATATTATTGCAAACATCCTGGAAAACATTCAGTACAAGTGTCACCTCAAGACTTGTATCCAAAGCCCTGAATTACCTGAATCCCTTACTCCCTCAGTTATCTCTAAAGATCATTTACTGAAAGTTTTAAACAGGACCAAAAATACTTTCTCCATTGGACCTGACAATATACCTGGTTGCTTAATAAGTGTAAACATGCTCTTGGATACCCACTCCTTAAACTGTTTAAACTAAGTTTAGCTAGTGGTTTCATCGTCCTATAGTTGGAGAGTTTATCCATAAGCATTCCATTTTGACAAAGCAGTTATTGTGACCTGTTTCAACTGGAAAATGTAAAAATAATCCCCTTTACCCAAATGTAGTTGCACATTTAAATCCTCCAGTTATTAGTTTGTCAATATCAACAAATTCTGATACACACTATTCTTGTAATCTTGAAATAACATATGTTTTCAGGAACAAAGGTAAGTTTGAAATGTGGGTTGGTATTAACTTTAGACATGCGTGAATGGGCGTTCCTTCGTTGAAGGTTGTGCGTTAGGCCCGGCAAGCCAGCACGTCAAAATCTACTGCCAATCATTAGCAGACCGGAGTTCCGCTGTGGCGACCCCTAACCAGGAAAAGCCGAAAGAAACAAACAAATATGTGTCCTGTGAACAAAACCTAGAAGATTGCAGAGATTTGTGCATATCCAAATTCTAAGTGCAGAGTTTCTTAGAATGACTTGTAATTGTATATTGCTACATACTGATGTGAAAAATAGCATCAGTGTTAATCTTTCTCAATTGGTGCCTATATAAGGACTCAGTCTTCTTTTTTCTTTTGTCCAGTACTAGCCAAAAGAGCAACAACGTGATGTGTAGCTATTAAATAAAAAAAAAAAAAAGCATAATAATAATTATACACTTCCCTCTGATGCTAGATGACCTTGTTCAGTGTTACAATGTTACAGTTAGGCATCAAGGTCTCAGATGAAATCAGTACAAGCCGTAGTCCATGAGAATAATGGATTATGATTATTTATGGATTCTCTCAAAACATCACCTCCCCCACTCGAATAAATAAATCTAACAAAAAAGAAAGTACGATGGACTGGATACTCACCAACTACCAACCCCATACCTATACAACAGGAACACTCCCTGATGACATAAGTGACCACTTACTAACCTACATCATAAGGCTTAAAACCAACCCTCCTACCCAAATAATAACCAAAACTATCAGATCCAAAAAAACATTCAACGTGGATTTATTCCAGAAAGAACTAGAAGCATGCAACTGGACACCCTTAAAACATCTTCAACTAGATGAAGCTGTTGATGTCTTTAATGCTAAGTTTCTAACTATCCTCAACTATCATGCCCCTCACGCTCCATCAGAATCAAGACTAAACCTGCCCCCTGGCTATCAAAAGAAACCAAACAAAAAATTACTCTCAGGAATAAAGCCTGGAACAAATCTCGCTTAACTAAAAACACCACAGACTTCCAAACCTTTAAGCAACTAAGAAACGAGACCAAAAAACTAATAATGAACGATAAAAAAAACTTTTACCTGAAACCACAACATTCTCCCCAAAACCACAAAAATTCTGGGCAACCATTAATCAATTACTACAGCCATGTAAACCTGTCACACCCAACCCACAAGGCTCTGACATAAATAACCCCAAACAAACAGCAAACTCCTTTAATTCATTCTTTACAGAAACTATACAAACCTTAGCAAGTCAACTTCCCATCAAAATGCAAACATGTCAACGAAAGCAAAACAAACCCACCCCTACTTTTCACTTCCAACCAGTCTCAACTACTTTTATTCTCTCCCTTCTAAAAAACTGAAACCATGTACTCCCTCTGCCGACCTATTACCCGCAGAATACTTGCAATTAGCAGCCAAAGCAATAGCCTTGCCTATCTCTATTCTGATCAACAGAACCATCACTGAAGGATATGTCCCTAAACTCTGGAAAATCTCCCACATTATCCCACTCCATAAAGGGGGAAATTCTACTGAAATATCGAACTACCGCCCCATAGCCCTTCTTTCACCCTTATCTAAGATCATGGAAAGGTGTATACACAAGCAACTGCTTCACCACCTTCTCCAGAATAACCTACTCTCTAACACCCAGCACGGTTTCAGACCATCCCACAGTACAACCACTGCCCTCCTCTCCTTTACAGATACAATCAACAAAAATCGCAACAATAACACCCTCTCCTCAGCAATTTTCTTAGATCTAGCCAAAGCCTTTGACATGGTCAACCACCAAATACTCATTCACATTCTTCATTCCACTTCACTTGATACCCAATCTCTTAACTGGTTTAAGTCCTACTTACAAAACAGACATCAAGCAGTACTCTGGAACTCCACTCTATCCTCCCAACTGCCTGTCAGCATTGGAGTCCCACAAGGGTCTATACTAGGCCTCCTGCTATTTTCCTTATTTATCAATGACCTACACCATGTGGCTCCCCAAGCCACATGCATACAGTACGCAGACGATTCAACACTTGTCTGCTCCGCCACAACTGTATCACACCTTCACTCCCTCACGCAACACATATTTAACTCTGTAGAAGACTGGTTTTCCCAACACTGTCTACTACTCAACCCAAAAATAACAAAGCTGCTCCTTTTTACACCATCTAGCAAATCTCCCCTCATTGATTTCACCATAACATCAGCAAATGGCACACCAATATCTCAAGAGTCAACTACCAAACTACTAGGCATTACCATAGACAACAACCTTAACTTCAATGCCCATATTAACAACACACTAAAAAGCATTAACAAAAATAGGCTCTCTACAGAATCAAACCTTTCCTAACTCCAGAATCTAGAACAACCATAGCCCTCACCCACCTTATCTCACCCCTTCTCTATGCCTCCCCAATTTTTACTAAATTATCCACAACAAACCTGTCAAAACTAGAAAACTCCTACCACAACATAGCCAGATTTGCCACCGGAAACCCTTACAGAACCCACCACTGTAATAATCTAAAACAACAAGGCTGGCTTGAATACCAACAGCAACTAAAAACTAACCAGCTTACCATAGCCCATCAAATACTTTATCAACCTCATAAACACCCTATACTATCAAGCCTGATTCACCGTTACCACAACCTAAAGTCCCTTAGATCCGCACACAAACTTCTTATAGACACGGTCAAATCAAACAACAAGGCCGGAGACTCTCTTTTCTCTAACACTGTTGGAAAACATTGGAACCTGCTTCCATCTGAACTCTCAACTATTCCCTCTAAATCTCTCTTTAAAAAGAAACTCAAGCTTTACCTCAAAACACAATGGCTGTGCCCCTGTACCAACCCTGACTAACATTATTTTTATGCTCATCTGACCTACTCACCCCAATATTTAATTCACTTTCTTTTCAGTTATTTCCATTTCCCTCTCTATGAAATGTCTAAAGAGATACTTCCTGCTATCTTGTTCTACTATGACTTCTTTACTCCCTTACTTTTTATACCACTTAATTATTATTATTTTTTATATTAGAATCTTAGTTCTTACAGTTTTTAAACTTAGCATCAGTATAATTTCTAAGTGGAGCTTATCTCCATTACTTCTTTCTTTTTTATACCACTTGTTTATTACTTTTTATATTAGATTTTATTTCTTAACTGTTTTTATACTTAGCATCAGTAAAGTTTATAAGTGGAGCTTATCTCCCCGGGCCTCTACTGAAAATGGACATGTATCCAGCTAGACCAGCCCGGTCAACAAATGTAAAATAAAATAAAAATAAATAAAATAAAAATAATGTTAAAAAAGCCATGATCCCACACAACCAGTTTCTTTTTAAAACAATATACATTTTCAGCAGACCTTACCTCCTAAAGTAATGATTCCATGTATGACCTACTCTAAAGTGAAAATAATTTCTGCCCATTTTTGTATGCATTCTTTCTAAATCCACTAGTTGATGGTTATTTCTTATTGTGATATTACGTTATTATTGAAACAAGAGACTTTCTTCCATTTCCTTGTTCTTAATAAAAAAAAAATTAGTTTCCACTAATAACTGTATAATATACTGATAATAGATTTAAAAAAACTTTGCTTTTCTTCATAATCCATGTATTTAACTCCCTTAATTTTCCTAGTGAAATATTTTTGTACTTTCTACAATTTGTTTTAATTTCTCATTTAGAGTGCGCACAAAAACCTACCGTGTCTATATTATGTGATCGAAAAACTTGTTCATCGAACACGTTTTAATCGACATATAAACAGTGAACACACTAATCTCTAAGTGGCTGCTTCAGCAAATTTTTTTTACCAGGGGGAAAAACACTTGGCTATCATTGGGGATTTGCCCTTTTCCCCACTGTAGCATAATCTCGAAGTTTGCATATTTAGTTAGGGGAGTGTGGAGTCGAAGCCCACACTTTGTAGGGTTTGAAAGTTTGCTTTGTTTTTCTTTGACAAAGCGATTTTTTCATGTAATTTAGGCTTGAAAAGTGGCACTGTGTGGTGCAGAATTAAAAGTCTTGGCCAGATCCAAAAATACTAATACTATGTAAACTGAATTATTCCTATTAAGGGCACTCATTGCCTCAGAGTAAAAGCTATTAGGGTTGGTTATATTAAATTTTCCTTTAGAAAAAATGTTGATGTATATAATAGACATTACTTGCTTGTGTATTCATTAAATTAATTAAAATCTTCTCAAAACTTAAGTGTAAGTAATTGTTGAACATTTCCTCTCCAGAGGACTTGCTTGACACTTTTAATGATATATCAGAAAGATTCCTTGTTAATGAGAAGGAGATATGCTCATAATGAATAGAGTAGGTAGGGAAGACTATTCGTTTTCAAAATATTGTACCTCCATACCTGTGAAAATGGAAGGCTCAGTCATCTATTGATATCTGAAAAAGTTTTATTTCTGAGATTGTCAGATGACTCATTTTTCATAATGTTAGCATTTGAACTTAAATACACACAAAGATATTTGAAATCTTGTGAGTTCCCATCATTACCAAAATGATAAACATTATTCAGAATTAATTCCATATGTAAAGAAGGTGCATGAGGTTTATCTGTGTTCATCTTGTAATTATCACATTTGTTTTATGTATAATTAACTTCCAAGACACTGTATGAGAATCCATTGGCATGGTGATAATAAATAAAGTATAATTAAAGTAGGTTAAACCTTGATGGGAGCACTTCAGCAAAGTTTGCTAGTGAAAGTGTTACTGTTATATGATTGAGCCTCATAATTATAATCACAAAACATCAAAACACTCAATTCTACACATCATTTGCAGTAACAAAAATCAGTAAAAAACACTTTTCAGAAGGGGAACCCATCCTGCACTCCCCAATGTAGAAGCAGCACCCTTCACATCCCTGTTACTTACATATACAAACTTAGAAATTGTTGTACCTTGGTGAAGAGATAAGTCATTGGTTACCACAGTCCCACTCTTTAAGTCCAAATTCTGGTATATGCATGCCAGTGATCACATATAAGAAATAATGACATTCATTACTGTATTGAATACAAGCTGGCACCTGTTAGGCATTTGCAGGAGCAAAGCTGTTATTCCCCTTTGATTTTTTTTTTTATCAGAGGTTGCAACACTAAATTAAAGCAAAAGGTGATAATAAGCATCCCTGTCTGTTCTAGCAGCAAATGGGAAGGTGCAGTAAAACCCCCCTCCTATGCTGTCCTCAGTCAGCAGAAGTTTCACTCATCTTCTTAAGGAGTTGAATCAGGAAGGTCAGCTGCATAGTTAAATAGGGATACTTGAAATGAACTTTCACAATCCAGATCATGAGTTAGGGATTGTGCCTAGCAAAGGACTTAGCAGTCTTAATTCTGCATGCTGTAAGTAAGTGCAGAGCAGGTAGTGAAGGACACTCGCAATCCCTTGTGAGCTCACAATGATTATTTGTAATTAAATACTAGTTGCATCTCTTCCTTCTCCTTCTCCCATCCCACTAGCTGCTGTCTCTGCACTTTGTCTTCTCAGTGTATTGCTGCATTATTTTACTTTGCCTTTTTGACCAAATCTCTCCACACACCTATGCTACTTGTTCCCACTTCTATTATTTCTTGTCCTGTTCTTCTTTCGGCTTTTCCCGGTTAGGGGCTGCCACAGCAGAACTCCGGTCTGCTAATGATTGGCAGTAGATTTTTACGGTGCCGAGGTGCCAGTTTGACTCCCAACCTTCAACAAAGGCACGCCTATTCACGCATGTCTTTCGAAGGCCACTCCATCACAGGGAGGACATGCAGACTCCACACAGAAGGCACTCCAGCCGAGAATTGAACAGGAGAACCTCTTGCTGTGAGGCAACAACGCTACCACTGCACCACTGCAGCTTCTACTTCTCTATTATTTCTAGTCCTAACTACTCAAAATAACTTAAAACAAAATAATTTGTATTTAGCAACTTCCCTTTCTGCTCTCAAAGTAAATGGACTACTAATACCCTTAATCAAGTTCCTCCTTGCCTTTCTCTACTCACAGCAGTTTCTAGAAAGATACTTTAACTTTCTGCGAAGATGGACCCCCTGGTGTAGCTCCCTGTTACATTTTTATTTCATTCTTCTTTTCATATTATTAACACATTGCATTTTACCCTTCTCTTCATAGTCTTACATTACTTCCTACTACCTTATCATCCCACTGCTGCACTCCATTCACTCACTCACCGGATTGTTTTGGAAGGTTTCCAGGTGAGGTGGGGGTGGAGTCCTGCTCTGCTCTGCTTTGCTACATGCTCTGACACTTCTCTTCATTCTTCACCCTACCCCATTCTCATCTACCCCCGATCATTAAATTTAGTTACTCAAACCACTCCCACTTCTGCTCAGCAACCAATCACAGCCAGTTAACAATCTTATTGCAGCTTACAATTCTGTTTAATATTCTCCTACTGTCATAAAGATTATTTATCATTAGAGCTGTTTCCTCTCATTTAAACAATTTAATTAAACCAAACCTATCATATAAACCGTCATAAACCAGACCTAATGCTACATCCTTAAGCTTATTCAGTTCCCCCTAACCATTATCACTACAGTTGTCAATATTGCAATCTTTTTTCACATGCATCCTCTACCTCTCTTTTCTTCCATTGCAGATTCCAACTTATTAACTTTCCACATCTTTTCAAATTTCACCTTAGTCCCAACGAAGACACATTTTAATTCAAACTGTTTTAGTAATAACCTACTTTCTGCCAAGAAACATGTTAAATAACTCAGCAAAACTAATAACCCTTGATTTTTACACCACCATCTTTCACATTACACGTTCTTTGTCAGACCTCTGCTTTTCTGTGTCAGACCTCTGTTCTTATCCACAACCACACTTTCCTTCCACACTTGAAATTGCTAATATATGGATTTTAATTTTTTTATTTTCATTTCCCACCATTGTCCATCTCCATTTGTTACCTAGAAGACACATTTCCACAATTTCTAATAGCCATAGTCTTCTTTGCCCACTACTAACCTCAAATTTCTTTCCTTTCCTTTCTCACTTTCCCCCACTTTTTTCCTGTTGGCCTAGGTGGCAGACAGGCTAACCCTGATGAACATTTTTATTTTACTTCATCTTCTTTGTTACTGCAAGTCAGAGTATTGTAGCCAAGGTGGCAGTTACATTACTTCTTCCCTCGCCTTCTTTTCTTCTACTTTTAAACCTATGAATGTTTACTCTATTATTTATCATATCTAAAACCCATTTCCACACTCTTGCTCACTCTTTCTGCTCCTATTTACTAAGTTATAGATAAGATACTTTGTCTTACATCTGTTCTTCCCCATCTTCTTACTAACCCCACTCAATGTATCATAGATTCAGATAGGCAACTTCCCCTCTTCTTACAATGTACTGCTGCTCAGTGTAGTCCTCTCCTTCTCACCTTTTACCCTTCTCACTCCAGTATTAATGTAGTTGACAGATAGGGTATCAGGCTTAGTCCAGTATTAACCTAGGTGGTAGATAGGCTACCCTTCTCATTTCAGTATTATTCCATAAAGCAGAAAGTTTACATGTATATCTCTCCCATTTACTTGTACTTTTTCAAAGTCACTTGTAGCCTAGGTGGCATTTAGGCTACCTCTTACTCCCCACATTTCTTCTTCTCCTTTACAGCTCATCTTTACCTACTTTGCAATACTTTAATCCTTCTTGTATTCCCACCCTTATCACCTTATACACTTGCCTATTAAATTATTTTCGCTTAACCTACAACATACAAAACTTTTAATCTTTATAATGAAAAAGCAATATAAATGAAGTCGGGGGAGCAGCAGGCTCAGATGAGGTCACAGCAGATATGATAAAGACACTTAGTGAGATAAGGGAGAAATGGCTGCTGAGGGTACTTTTAGCAGTGTGGAGAGAAAGGTGTATCCCAGATGACTAGAAAATAAGCATACTAGTACCGGTGTTCAAGGACAAAAGGAACATTCACAACTGCGGGCAGTACAGAGGTATCAAACTTCTGTCACATTGGCAGATTTCCAAGATGGTTGTACAGTGAGTAACAGCTTAATTTCAGCTCTCTCAATATGAAAATAGAAACTCAGAAAAGAGAGACAGTGCATTTGTCTTTTGGGGTAAATTTCAGTTACTGGCAAGTAATTGCACTGCCTAGATGCCAGCAAAAAAAAAAAAAATCAGAAAAGCGGAAAGAATTCAGTCACAAAAAGGTGAGAAGAAACCACTGGCTGGGAAGAATCCCTTAGCTGTTCAGCAAAAAGTCAAGACATGACTTCACGTAATCTAGTGAAAAAAAAGTCAAATGAGGTGATTAAAATAAGCAAAACACTTAAGGAGTATATCAACTCAAATAACAAAAGGCTGGAGGAATGGAAGAAGCATTTAACAGATATTCAGATAAGCTGATAAAACTGCAAAAATCAAAGGTTGATATGAAAAAAAAGGCTGGCTGGGTATGAGACTGCTCAAGAAGGGATGTTTCAAAAATGGTAGAATAAGAGGACAGAGCACGTAAGGAAAACCTGAGTTTTTCTGCTATACCAGAAAAACTATAAAGAACAGATTGTTAATTTTATGAAAGCACAAATAAGCCACTGAACTGTTATTCAATAGCAGTAGTAGTTAATTGCAAGGGCACTTTGTGTGCATGCTCCAAACCTGACCATGAGAAAGCAACTCAGACCTTTAATAGTAAACATGCAATCCTACCAGCAGAAGGAATTGATTCTGACAAAACTATGGCAAAATGACAAAGTACTAAAAGTGGGAGGCAGAGTGTTTGTGGAAAATGATTACTCACTGTAAACCACACAGGAGTAAATTTATTCCAGTAATCAGGGAATTTCAAGAATCAGATGTGAGACTAAAGCTGCTGTATCCAGCTATTTTCAGAATATTTTTTTCTGGAGCGTCAAACTCATTCTTTGATGCAGAACATGCTAAGGAAGAAATACACATTTGTTCTAACAAAAAGTGAGTTAGCAAAGAGAAGGGGATTCTGCTTCTTACTCTTCTGATAATAAAGGCCATAGAGAAAATATGGCAGTGAAACTTTTTTCCAGTGTTCCAAAAGAAAATACTTGAGAGACACACAAAGACACAAGAGTTGACTAGAAGAACCAGGAATACATTGGAAATGAAACAGTGACTGAATTTGGGAGATGGCGATCAACAGGAAGAAAACTAGGAACTCAGAAACTGATAAATAAATGTGGGATTACAAAGCATTAATTACATTTGTGAAGTATGAGAGAAAAAGAAAACCCGGAAATATTGGACTTTTTTGAGTTTGTTAATCTTGTGGGAAATCCAAAGCATATGCCCTTCTTCATGTCATTAATGTTTGGAAGAGTATTTAGGAGACTGGAAGAGGAAGGAAAGAGTTAACTAAGTAAAAACAATGTTAACAGTATTTTCATAATATATGGCATATACTGCATGCTATAAAGTAAAGATTTTTCAGTTAATTTTTTTTATTGAGCAGTTTTAAGAAATGTAGGGACTGCAATGTAAAAAGAGAAGAACGCCTAGACAAAAGATCACAGTATAAGTAAAACTGATATGTTTTTTCTTATTTTTTCATAGGGAAATAATTGAATTAAGGCCCTTGTCTTGATTTAATAACATGAAGTACTTAGGAGTATGGATTAATAATGATTCTGTTTTAGCATCTAAGGATATCTGGGAAGAGATTAAACAAATGATAATACAAAAATTGAAAAAAATTGGAAGCTGTGTTTAATGGATATGGTTAGAAAGATATAAGTAGTGAAAATGTTTTAGTCCCTTTAGCAAGCAAGAGTCAGGTGGGAGGGGTTGATCCTTCCAATAAAAAAGTGGTTTCTGATTAGCTGATTTGTAGGGGTATTTCAGAACTACACAGTTAAGGCTCTCATACATAGCACAAACAGGAAGCTACAATTCAAAGTGAAAAGGTATGATGAAGCAGGGGGAAGCTTAAGAAACAAGGAAAGACTGGGATTTTGGATGCAGATCCTTAAGGAGGATGATAATAACCATACAGAGTATTATATTCATAATGTAGCAGAAAGTATTCTATGACATAAGCCAGTAGGGGATGGAGAAAGGAGATTTTGCCAGTATGGATGACTGCAATTAGGGGTACAAAGAATAGGCAAGAGAGGGCTGGGATTTACTTGAGAAAACTGGCAAAGGAACCAAGGTATTGGGAGCAATAATTAGAGAGGGAAAAGGAAAAGTAATAGAATGGGAAGAGGCCAAGAACTCATCTGGACTGCAGGCTAGAAATTGCCTTCCCTATCAAGGATTGATACTGAAGTACAGGCAAAGAGAAAGAAATATGGGGATCTTAAGCAAAAATAACAAGAACACTAACCCCAAAGAGGTTTAAAAACTAGTAAACAGAAAAAAAATTAAAATAACACCCCGGAATTGTGACTTTTAATAGAACTCGGTTTAATGTAGTAAATCAACAATAAAATCCACAAACGACTAAGTGCTTTCATCCTTCCATTTACAGGCCTTTATCAGAGTAATTAACAAAAATAAAAACTTCATTAAATAGTCTGTGTAACCATCACATAATCATTCAAGCATAATAAATCTCCGCCACTTCACAATTTCTAAAGGAGTATTAAAATGAACTTATGTTTTTTGTATATGTAAAATGCAAACATTCAACACACCCTACATAACAACTTTAAGTAAACACTAGATTCTCTTTAAAGGTACCAATAACCAATAAAATAAAATAAAGATAAAAATGCAATGTTTAATAATGCAGTGTTTGAAAACATGATGTTTGTGTTTAGTTAATCTACAACACGAAAATCATTGTGCATGTAGCAACGTGCATGAGCTGCCCAGCATTATATGTGGGTAAAACCACATGTAAAATTAAAGATAGAATTGCTGAGCATATTAGATGCATAAAGAGTGGGAAAACAAGTAATGCATTATGCATGCATAGCATAAATTGCAACATTTTTAAAAAGTTTTTATTTTTCATTATTGATAGAGTTTGTGAATAATAAAGAGGTGGGGATTTTAAGAATTTATTGGAGTATAAGGAAACAACATGGCAATTAAGACTGAATGCCATTGATTGTTGTTCCATAGCCAGTATTTTAAAAATGAAGGCAAAGCAGATTTAATATATATATATATATATATATATATATATATATATATATATATATATATATATAAAATGTTAACATTTTTTGTTGTAGATGAATAATACACAAACATCATATTTTTAAACATTGCATTCTTATCTTTATTGGTAATTGGTACCTTTAAAGAGAATCTAGTGTTTACTTAGAGTTCTTGTTATGTAGGGTGTGTTGAATGTTTGCATTATATATAAAGTTAATTTTAATATTGCTTTAGAAATTGCAAAAGGGGCGGAGATTTATTAAGCTTGAATGATCATGTGATGGTTGCACAGACTATTTAATGAATTTTTTCTTTTTGTTAATTATTCTGATGAAATCCTGTAAATGGATGGGTGAAAGTGCTTAGTTGTTTGTTGATTTTATTGTTGATTTACTACATTAAACTGAGTTCTGTTAAAAGCAGCGGATTTCTGGTATTATTTTGATTTTAATTTTTTATGGATCCTAAGCAAAAAAACAGCACTGTTAGAAAAGGGATAATTAGTAGGGCATATAAAATAGTGCATGATAACTATTGGAATCAGTTGAAGGTGGTTAGAAAGGATTGAGAAGAGAGCTTGGATAAGCAATTCACAAAGAAGTAATGAGGGATATATGTATGACTCCCAAATATGCAACAAATTCTAGAAGATATAGTTTTTTTGCTTGGAAGTATTTGCTTAAGTATTGTTATACCCTAAACAGACTCCAAATAATTTTTCTTCAGGTATTTTGCAAATGTTGGAGGTGTAATGTGGAAGAAAGAGACAATTGGTATCATACTTTTTCTGAGTATGATGAGTTGGTAGAAATACTGGATAAGCAAATTGGTGTGACTAGGGAAATTATATTTTTAAGTTATGATACAGAATCAAAATTGCTTAGACATTGTAATGTCTTGCTGAGTTTAATTCTTGTGGCTGCCAAAGAAGCAATTACTAGAAATCAAAGTCTAAACCACCTGTATTAGAAGAACTGAATATAGTAATGGGGATAAAACAACTGGAAGGTGGATCTTAGTGTAAGAGCAAATTATATAGAAAAAATGGAAATTGTCGGACCAATATATGCAGAGTAACACTTTGCAGGATGAATGAGATTTAAGAAAAGGCAGGAATATAATGAGCTGTATAAGGTTTGATTGACGATGACTGGTTAGATTATTAGCAATGTATAGCATTTGCAACTGAAAATTTGTCAATATGTTTTGTATTTTCATTTATGTAAATGTATGATTGGCTATGTCATAAGTAATAATTCAATAAAAATGTTTCTTGTAAAAAAAACCACTCCAGTTACATTGCAAGAAAGTTCTGGTGAGGGTGGTTGATAAACGAATGCATAGAAAGTAAGATGGGTGATGAGCAGATTGGATTTAGATCAGTATGCAGGACAACTAATCTGATGTTTGCAGTGAGACAGATACTTGAGAATAAGCTACAGATGAGGAAAGAGTCCAACTGGGGCATTCCTAGACTTGGAGAAAGCAGATGGCAAAGTCTGAAGTAAGCTGAGTTGGACATTCCTGCAGTGGTTTGAATTTCCAGAACCATTTGTAGAATTAGTGTGGTCTGTGTACAAGGACCCAATGACTCAAGTACAAACAGTGTTTAGTCTCACAGAGAGGTGCCCAGTGTGTGTGGGAGTGCACTGGTGTTCAGCTCGGAGCCCAATGCTGTTCAAAATACTGGTGATGAACTACATTGGCAAACAGGTTGGAGGGGACAGATCAACAAAGTTGCCGTATTCAGATGATGTGGCAATACAAGTACACTGTTAGGAAGAGCTTCAGCAAAGGACAGGAGAATGGAATGCAAAACTGATGATGCATGGGATGGAACTGAGTAGAGATAAGACAGTTGTACTGGCAACAAATGGTAGAGTTCAAAAGAAGCTGAAAATTGAGAAAGAAGTGAAAATAGAGGAACAGATTAACAGCTTCAGGTATCTAGGAGGTGGTGATTGAGGAGAAGGGAAGTCTGAATGAGGAGGTCAAAACTAGAACCAGAAGGGCTGCAATCATTTGTCAGGTGTAGTATATGACTGAAAAGAATGCCAAAGAAACTGAAAAGTAATGTATACAAAACAGTGTTGTGACCAGTACTACTGTATGGTAATGAAACTTGGGCAGTAAGGGCAGAGCAGCTGAGCAAGTTAGTAGTGATGGATGAAGTGCCTGAGGCAGGTGGTAGGATGCACAAGTTTCATTACCATATAGTGTTGTGACCAGTACTACTGTATGGTAATGAAACTTGGGCAGTAAGGGCAGAGCAGCTGAGCAAGTTAGTAGTGATGGATGAAGTGCCTGAGGCAGGTGGTAGGATGCACACTTGGGACAGAGGGAGAAATAAAGTAAGAGCAGAAGCCAAAGTAGCTCCAATTGCAGAAAAGGTCAAAAACATATTATGGTGGTTTGGGCACACATGCAAAAAAGCAAAAGACAATCTGGTGAAGAAGATTTGGGACAGACAGGAAGAGGCAAGAGGAAACAAGGGCACTCAGCAAAGAGGTGGATGGATTGCGTGAGAAGACCTGTGACAGTCAGGCATGAGTGTTGAAGGCAGGAGAGTGGCACTGAATAAAGGAAGATGATGACAGTTGGCATGACTCCCTGACCCCATGTAGAAAATTGGGAAAGAAGTGGGTTGATGATGACGATGATGATAAATGAAAAAACAACATATTATTCAAATACAAATTCTACAAGACCAAGTTTCCATATTAAAACACAAACTCCTACTTGTCAGGCTTTACTTTTTCAAACTAAAACTTTAACATTCCTGAGGCATTCAACTCAACCCAGGTCCAGCATTCCAATCTAACATCCTTAGTAGCCCCTCTCGAATTTCAGCCAGCACTCCCCACACTAGCAACTTAAAGTATCTTGCATCAGTGTGCATAGAGTAGATATAAAAAGTGTACACACCCCTGTTAAAATGCCAGGTTTTTGTGATATTAAAAAAATGAGACCACAATAAATAATTTCAAAACTCTTCCCACCTTTAATGTGACCTATAACCTGTATAATTCAATTGAAAAACAAACAAATCTGTTAGGGGAAAAATATAACAAATAAAAAGTACAATAAGCTGGTTGCATAAGTGTGCATACCCTTAAACTAATACTTTGCTGTGTGTGCACACCCTTAAAGTAATACTTTTTGAAGCACCTTTTGATTTAATTACAGCATTCAGTCTTCTTGGGTGGGAGTCTATCAGGATGGCACATCTTGAATTGGCAATATTTGTCCACTCTTCCTTGCAAAAGTGCTCCGAATCTGTCATATTGCAAGGGCTTCTCTTGTGCACAACCCTGTTCATGTCACCCCAAACATTTTCTATTGGATTTAGGTCTGGGCTCTGGCAGGACCATTCCAAAACTTTAATTTTTTTCTGGTGAAGCCATTATTTTGTTGATTTGGATATATGCTTGGGGTCATTGTCGTGTTGAAAGGTGAAATTCCTCTTCATCTTCAGCTTTCTAGCAGACACCTGAAGGGTTTTGGCCAAAAGTGATTGGTATTTGGAACTGTTCATAACTCCCTCCAGCTTGACTAAAGTCCCAGTCCAAACTGAGGAAAAGCAACCCCAAAGCATGATACTGCCACCACCATGCTTCACAGTGGTGATGCAAAGTATTGTTGGCCAAAAGGTTCAACCTTGGTCTCATCAGACCATAACACATTTTCCCACATGCTTTTGGGAAACTTGTATTGTTTTGCAAATTTTAGCCGGGCCTGGATGTTTTTCTGTGTAAGAAAAAGCTTCCGTCTTGCAACCCTACCCCATAGCCCAGATATATGGAGAATACGGGAGATTGTTGTCACATGTAGTACACAACCAGTACTTGCCAGAAATTCCTGCAGCTCCTTCAGTGTTGCTATAGGTCTCTTGGCAGCCTCCCTGACCAGTTTTCATCTTGTCTTTTCATAAATTTTGGAGGGATGTCCAGTTGTTTGCAAAGTCACTGTTGTCCAATATTTTTTGATGACTGTCTTCACTGTGTTCCATGGTATATCCAATGCTGTGGAAAATTTTTTGAACCCTTCTCTTGACTGATACCTTTCAACAATGAGATCCCTTTGATACTTTGTAAGCTCTCTGCGAACCATGGCTTTTGCTGTAGCAGGCAACTGAGTAAATGTCAAGAAAATCCTACTAGGGATAGCTGAACTTTATTTGGGGTTAATCAGAGGCTCTTTAATTGATGTCAGGTGTGTACCCAAGAAGACTGAATGCTGTAATTAAATCAAAAGGTGCTTCAACCAAGTATTATTTTAAGGGTGTGCACACTTATGCAACCAGCTTATTGTACGTTTTTTATTTTTTATATTTTATATTTTTCCCCTAACAGATTTGTTTGTTTTTCAACTGAATTGTACAGGTTATAGGTCACATTAAAGGTGGGAAAAGTTTTGAAATGATTTATTGTGGTCTGTCTTTTTTATATCACAAAACCTGGCATTTTAACAGGGATGTGTGCACTTTTTATATCCACTGTAGTATAAACAACAAATGGACTTTACTGGAAATCTGTGTCTCCCTAGAAGACCCTCACATCTTAGCAATCACTGAAACATAGTCCAAAGATGATGTGTGCCCATCCCCATTCATTTGTAACAAATATCTTCTATTATCAGTCCATACATGAGGACCCAAAGTACATGATGGGGTGATGCTAAATCATTATCTTTCTAACTGAATACAAGACCACAGACTCATGGAATGAAACTACCTAACTGGATTACTGTCTATATAGCATTGGGAGGGCACAAACATCTTCCCTTATTAGAAAAGTGCATCCCCCGTCCTTTCTTACTATTATAAAACAATTCCTAATCTCCATGTTCCCAAAAGAGACACTCACTAAGTGCATGATAATAGTCAACTTCAACATCAATGCAGTAGGCTCAAAAATACATGCACCCAACCAAAATATTAACAACTTTTAACCTTCAGCAATTAGCCCAACAGCATACCAGACTTAGTCTCCAAACAGGTAACCATTAAACTCTTGACTTTGCACCAACAATCACTGCACACAGATGCAAATGCACCAACGTCCTGCTTCACACCATTAGTGACCATTACTCTCCTTTCTCCCTCTGGACATTCAAAACTAAACAAAAACACCTTTCCTTCCCCACAAATTGTCACACACAGAGTTTTCACACAGTTTAAGTTATTCAAACTTAATTATCTTCTAAGCAACATTGATTGGACCTCACATTACAAGCACACAAACCTTGATAATGCTTTAACCTTCTTTAAAATTCCCTACTTCACATTCAATATTTATTATTTCCACTATCTGGATGAAGACTAATTGCCAAAAAAATGCCCTTGGTTGAAAGAAAGTATCAAACAAAAATTAAATGAACAACTCTGCAGTGGAAAGCTTAGAAGACTAATCCGAGCATAGAAAAGCCACAAGACTATCCTCCGGTATTGTCAAAGCCCTTTACTTAAATTAAAGACAATGGTTCTGTACCTCCCAGCTGAAATTGTTTTGGCAAGGAAAAAAAACACATTATTGGACATATCACAAATTCTACTACCAACCCCCCAAAAAAACTCTCACTTACATTCCATCCTCAACATTAACTTCAAAATCTTTCTCCTTACATCTATAGAGAATATAACAGCTTTCCATGATCCCGTCAACCTCCTTATAATGAGGCACAGTCCCCACTTTGAATATTTTTGCATCCTACTTGGCCTCTTTCTACTTTAAAGCCACAACTAAACAAACCAAAGACCTATTAATGAAACTAAACAGCTTTCAGTACCAAATTCAGCAAACTACACCTGACCTTCTTTAAATTGGCAGCTGGAAAAACATTGTTAGACCACATACACTCATATTCAATCTTTCATTCATCTTTGGTTTACTCCCCTCAACCTTCTGATACTCCATCATTCCCCTCCCTAACATGACCTCTTCCTCAGAGCCTATAGACTTTCAGCCCATCTCAAAAGATGTCCACTCACAAAGATCTTTGAAAAGCTCCCACAGCAACAGCTTCTAACACACTTGAATAACTTCAGCTTTGTATTTGACTAATTGCATGGCTTTAGAAATGCCTTCCACACCACAACTGCCATAGTGAGTTCAAGTAACACTATCAGTAACAACAAGAATATGGGTCTCATCTCTGCATGTATATTTATTGAAATTACCCATGCCTTTAGAACTGTAAATTGCAACATACTTCTGCAGAAGCTTTACAGACTCTGTTTTGGGTGAAAAGACTATACCTTATTTCAGAAAACTACCTAGTAGACATGACATTCTAAACATACTACAATAACTTTTTCTGAAACAGGAATCAATATTGGTGACCCCCAGGGTCTGTTTTAGGACATCTAGTCTTCTACTTATTTATTAATGGCATTGCATTTGACCTCCCAAACTTTAACCTTATAATGTATGCAGATAACATCCTCACGTTAAAATCAAGCAAGTCACACAACTCTCTTCAGTCAAGTCTTAAGAGGCAATTCACTGACTTCTGTACATGATTTCACAATAAACAACTTCTCAACTACATGAAAGATAATGTGATACCGTTCTCTAATTTATAAAAACTTGGCACCAATATCTGTCTCAGAATAAAATACACTTCAGTACTCGTCTCATAGTAAAAGACACGCTAATGGTAAACTTATTCCAAATGTTACATAGTAGAAATATCAATAGATAAATAAATAAAAATAAGAGTCATATAATCCTCACAGAGTAACAGCCTTGTCAGCACCTATGCAGCTATGAACCTATGACTAATGTAACAAAATAAGCAAAATATGGACAGATGAGCAAAACTAGGCAGATATAATGCCTCAGTAAGAAGTCATATGATTGTCATATGGAAATAAAAAAGTGCTTGGTATGTTGATGAGCTGAGGAAGTAGAACAAAAATATGTTTTGAAAACAATTAAATTTCATCCAGCTGCTTAATCTTATGCTTATAACCTGCCCGCATGTTAATATTCAGTTGGCACGATATGAAAGTAAAACATAAACTTAAGGACTGCTTGTGAAGGAGGCTTAACAAACTAGAGTCAACCAGGTTTCCTAAAGGATTGACATTTGTATCCATTAATAAGATAAGAGTTTAGCAACTTCTTTAACTGCTTAGCAATTTTTATTTTTCTGATAGTGTCTAGAATGATGTTCCATCTAGCAAGTAAAATTGTGAAATATTCCTTAAAATTAGATGATTGTAGCCAAATCTAGGGGTGGGTCTGGTTATGTAAAGATGTGTACTAACTTTGATAAAAGCAGAAACTTATATAATTATTTATAGGGTTTGCAAAATTCACTAAATATATTGTCATAAACTAACATAAAAGGCACAGTAGCGATGCAAGCAGTAAACACAGCACTAACCAAAATGCAGGAAACAAAGCTGAAAGAACCTCTGCTTCATGAACTTTAAAATTCGGATTTATTGTGATACAAACAGGAGACGTGGTAAGCACTTTCACCTGGATAGGCTTCTTTAGACCAAAAGAACCCCCCCTCTTGTACACCCTTGTATGGCAAAAAAGGTGCAAAAACAGATAAACCATTAAAGGCACAAGGCAACTATCATAGTACACAACATAAATAAAGTGCTTACTCTAAAATACATTAACCATAGTAAAATAAAAACGCCTATACCACTCATAAAACATGAATAAAAATGCATAAAAACAAAAAACTGCATAAATTCATACTAATTGCACAACACTAACAATAAATCCTCTCATAAAAATGCTCTCATAGTATATGTAAAAAACACAATCATACATATCACTTCAATCTCCTGGACTTCAGGAAAGGTCTCAATGGTACTTTCTCATTCAGTCCAGGAAAAACATCTGCTCTAAGTCTAACAATCCATTTAGATTCATTACTCTCAGTTCTACCCCTCACATCCCCCCCCCCGTAAAACTAGTGTGTGTAAGATCTAATACTTGCAAACGAAAAAGATGTGTGGAATCATTAGACAAGACATGTTTGGACAGAGCATTGACAGTGGAATGAATCCTGATCTGGTAGAGATGTTCCCTTATCCTGTCCCTCAGCCTCCTGTCCATCTTGCCTACATAAAACACAGCACAGGCTCCACAGGAGGCCAAATAAACAACATGTGCAGATTCACAGTTTGCATGAACTCTAACTTCATGGTTAGTGCCATTGACAGGGTGATAGAAATAGACATCAGTGTCTATGGAACAACAATAGTTGCAACTACCACAGGGTACAGTACCAGCAACCCTACCACCTCTACCATCCATAAAAGGATAACACAGCAATTTCTTTAAATTCAACCTATTCTTGTAGACAAAACCTGGGGCAGCACCCACAATTTCCCTCACATTCGAGTCCAGTGTTAACACACCCTAGTGAGATCTAATAACATCCTTCAACCTACCTACATCCTTAGTATAATATAAGGGCACTCTGAAACCATGATTTCTACTCCCTGCCAGAACACCTTGGGAGGGGTCATCATGGTCCACTCCAGTCTCAGAGAAAAAGGGTGCAGCAGCTTGTTCCCTCAAATTAATGAGGTCTGCCAATCCTCTCTCCATGTCAGATGTCTGATATTCCCTGCTCTTAAACCTCTCACATAAATCCCTAACATCTGCCTCAAAACCATCCTGACTGGGATTATACCGTGACGTCCTATATACCTGACCCCTCACAATATTACCAAAGATGTAACCTGGATGCATACTGTGTCTATGGAGATAGGAATTACGTTGACACTCCTTTCTATACACTCCTGTGTTCAATAGGCCACTTTCCAATTTCTGAACGTAAACATCCAAAAAGGAAATCCAATTCTCAGAAACCTCATGGGTAAATTTCATATATTGTGTTAGACCATTAACTCTCTCCAGGAAGAGAGATAACTCATCTTTCGTGCCCTTCCAAAGGAAAAACACATCATCTACAAAACACCTATAAAACATCACGTTCCTCGAAAAATCACCTATATCAAACAAGAACTTGGTCTCCCATGCAGCCATAAAGAGGTTGGCATAGCTATTGGTACAAGAAGTGCCCATAGCCATGCCATCCATCTGTAAATAGCACTGAGAGCCAAAACAAAAAATGTTGTTCTCTAACACAACTTCCAAAAACAAAGCTAACAAATCCACTGGATCACTATCTAATCCAGATTTGACCTAGAAATAATCAGACACCAACTGCACCCCATCTCTGTTTGGTATCACAGTGAATAGGGACTAAACATCCATCATGACTAAATAATATGGAAGATCAACGGGGACAGATCTCACAGACTCATACAAATCTAACAGGAACTGTTTTGTGTCCCATAGAATATAAACATTTGCATCAACCACTCGGTGCAGGAACCTCTCCACATACAACGAAAATGGTTCCGTGATCCAACCCCTGCCCGCAGCAATGGGCCTCATGGGTGGACACACACTGTCCTTGTGGATCTTGGGAAGACCCTGTATCACTGGCAGGAGGGGATCACTGACAAACAAATATTCATACAACTCATTCGTAATAACATTAGTGTTAATCAAATCATCCAAAACCATCTGTATTCTATGGACATGTATATCCACCATGTTACGTTCCACCAAACTGTAAAACCTTTGGTCTGATAACATAGACCTCATTGTCTCATCATAGAACTCAGAGTCCATAACTACCAGAGCACCCCCCTTGTCAGCAGGTCTAATGACAAGGGAGGGATCACTCCTCAGTTGTTGTAGGGCTCTCCTCTGTGCATAAGTTAAATTGCCCTTTTGTTTACTGGACTTACCCACTCTCTTTTCCGTGTCATACAGATCATTCTCAACTAGTTTACTGAAAGCAGCTACTAGTGGTGGTACCATTGGCATGTACACACTAGGCTTCTTAAATGATTTCCCATCTAACACCTGCACTGTATCCTTAAATTCCAATCTAAGGCACAGATTCCTAATAAATAACTTAAACTGTACTAAGGTATAAACATAATTGCTGTCACAACTAGGTATAAAAGTCAATCCCTTGGATAGTACTCCTAACTCATCTGACGTGAGTGGGTGGGAGGAAATGTTATGCACCAACGTCTCCCAGTTTTCTCCCACATTTTCTTGAGGTTTTGGTTCACCTGGGCATCTGCTGACAACTTCATCTTTGTCCTGCCCCTGTTCATAGATCTCAATCTCCCTCCTCCCCTGTGAACTACATTGATGGGGGAAGAGCGATTGACGATCACAGTGTCAACATTGTCATGACTAGAACTATGTGCAGCATGCATAGTATGATGGAAATCCTTCCTCCTAACCACCGGTTCCAGATTCGGTTTTATTTGAGCCACACACCCCAACGGGTCAGTACTGGTGACAGATTGGCCCTCTGGGGGGGGGGGGGGGGCAGCAGTAGAACCCACCCCCACCACAGTCGAACCCTCGAGCTCTGGCTCAGCAGATACAACTGCATTAGAAAAAGCCCTATCAAGGACATTCAAACCCTGGGGCACATTACTCATAGAAAATACATTACTAGAGCCATCACTCATACTTGTGTTAACAGTTACACTCTTAGGCATATTAACATCCACATTGGTATCATGAATTTGTCCTTTAGGTTCATCAGTCCATTGAATAGAAACAGCGGCATGAGGTCCATGCACATTACTATGTCCTCGGCCAAGAGAAGACCTGGCCTAACCTAAAGTCATCAATGTCCCTCTTGAGCTTGTACTGTTTTTGTGCCAGTAAGCACTTCTCATATAACTGCACAGTATCCAGTGTAGAGTCAATAAGGCTATCAACAACATCAGCTAGAAAATGACAATACAGCTCCTTCTGTTGTTCTCTAATACTTTCTCTTAACTCAGATTCTTCCGGTAGGAAGACTTCATTCAAAAGTGACATATACTTTAGGCTTACCTCTATGTTAGCCTGCTGCCACCTGTAGAGCAAGTCCGGGTATGAATTACCCGTGGTGGGCGTATTCAGTACTCGCAAACTTCAAAATGCTGCCATTGGGTCTGTAGTCGTTTCAACTTCATAAAATCAGCCTCCATTCTCGCAACTGTTGCTCGCAACTCGACCCTATCAAACGGCTCACCAGAGATCACAACACCCTCCTCTCCGACTCCTTCAAACAACATCAAGGGATTCACAGTACCTGATACACATACAGAGAAACGATCAATGTTCATAGGAGTACCTCATTCTGGTACATAAGGCAATTCCACTTGTTGCTCAGCAACACCTGCCATGCTCCCAGGGGGGTGAAAACAGCAATACGTAAAAATAAGTCCAAGAAATATCACTCCCCACAGGACTAACGCTACCTGTGCCAAACTCAATCCAAGCACATAAACTAACATAAAAGGCACAGTAGCGATGCAGGCAGTAAACACAGCACTAACCAAAATGCAGGAAACAAAGCTGAAAGAATCGCTGCTTCATGAACTTTACAATTCGGAATTATTGTGATACAAACAGGAGACGTGGTAAGCACTTTCACCTGGATAGGCTTCTTCAGACCAAAAGAACCCCCCCCCCCCCTTGTACACCCTTATATGGCAAAAAAGGTGCAAAAACAGATAAACCATTAAAGGCACAGTGCAACTATCATAGTACACAACATAAATAAAGTGCTTACTCTAAAATACATTAACCATAGTAAAATAAAAACGCCTATACCACTCATAAAACATGAATAAAAATGCATAAAAACAAAAAACTGCATAAATTCATACTAATTGCACAACACTAACAATAAATCCTCTCATAAAAATGCTCTCATAAAAATGCTCTCATAATATATGTAAAAAACACAATCATACAAATCACTTCAATCTCCTGGACTTCAGGAAAGGTCTCAATGGTACTTTCTCATTCAGTCCAGGAAAAACATGTGCTCTAAGTCTAACAATCCGTTTAGATTCATTACTCTCAGTTCTACCCCTCACCCCCCCCCCCCCCAAAACTAGTGTGTGTAAGATCTAATACTTTAAAATGAAAAAGATGTGTGGAATCATTAGACAAGACATGTTTGGACAGAGCATTGACAGTGGAATGAATCCTGATCTGGTAGAGATGTTCCCTTATCCTGTCCCTCAGCCTCCTGTCCGTCTTGCCTACATAAAATGCAGCACAGGCTCCACAGGAGGCCAAATAAACAACATGTGTAGATTCACAGTTTGCATGAACTCTAACTTCATGGTTAGTGCCATAGACAGAGTGATAGAAATGGACATCCGTGTCTATGGAACAACAATAGTTGCAACTACCACAGGGTACAGTGCCAGCAACCCAATCACCTCCACCATCCATAACAGGATAACACAGCAATTTCTTTAAATTCGATCTATTCTTACAGACAAAACCTGGGGCAGCACCCACAATTTCCCTCACATTCGGGTCCAGTGTTAACACACCCCAGTGAGATCTAATCACATCCTTCAACCTACCTACATCCTTAGTATTTTTATTTTATAAATCCCTAACATCTGCCTCAAAACCATCCTGACTGGGATTATACCGTGACGTCCTATATACCTGACCCCTCACAATATCACCAAAGATGTAACCTGGATGTATACTGCATTTATGGAGATAGGAATTACATTGACACTCCTTTCTATACACTCCTGTGTTCAATAGGCCACTTTCCAATCTCTGAACATAAACATCCAAAAAGGAAATCCAATTCTCAGAAACCTCATTTTACCCATGTTTACAGTTTCTTCCTTTTGTTGTAAAGCCTGTTGATGGAGGATGTCCACCACATAAGTTTGTGCTTCCTTGAAGAGCAGGTTTTAGTTCTGTTGGATATGGCTGAGTCCATCCAGTTGTACAGGTGCTTGTATACTGCACTGGCATACTGTTCAGCATATCTGTCTGCATCCTCTGAGGGGGTCGGTGGTGTGAAGCTTCTGATACCCTCCCTTAGAAGGTTTTAGTCAGGTTTTGAAGAGTTTTTTAGCCTGGTTACGGCTGGGGGGGGGGGGGGGGGCTGGAGGGGAGGTTGGATGGGATAGACACTTTGAATGAGACAGACCGATGGGCTGATCTAACCAGCGAAAAACTTACTATGGGGATGGTGCAGCAGTCACCCATGTTGGTGAGAACCAAGTCTAGAATGCTATCTCCCCTTGTGGGGGATGAGACAAGTTGGTCTAGCACATTAGAATTGATGAAATCAAGGAATAGTTGGGTGAGTGCATTAGAGCAGGAATAGTTCAGCCAGTTTATGGTGGGATAGTTGAAGTCACCGAGGATCAGGGTGTTAGGGGGTACCTTGAGGGACTCAAGTTGGTCCAGGTAGGAGGAGTGGGTGTCCTGAGTCATGGGGGGGGGTCTATATCTGGCTATAACTTGGATGGGCGTCTTTCCAATTGTCAGTTGCACCTGGAGAAGTTCTAGTGAATCATGCTTGCAAGCCGGTCTGGAGGTGTGCTTGTCTTTAATGAATATAGAAATTCCACCACCCTTAGTCTTCCTGACCTCATTTTGGGGTTGGAATGTGTGGAATGAGGTATAGCCTGGTAAGGCAAGGGTGTTCTCAGCAGCCTTGAACCAAGTTTTCATGACTGCACAGATTTCAGCATTGTCCAGTGCTAGGAGAGCCTCCAGTGAGTGCATTTTCAGGTTAAGGCTCCTAGCGTTAAGCAGCATGTCCTTCAATTTGTTTTTTTTGACAGATCTTTTATGTTGGAAGATTTGTCTGTGGGACATTGCCTAAAAAGGCACAATGGGGGAGGCAAGAGCCTTGGCCAGAATCCTGAATCCCAGGGGTGACAAGTGGAGGCCATCTCTGGCAAAGCATCAAGGTCTGTCGACCATGTCATCCCAGGCAGACAGATACTGGATCCCCTTGGAATGACACCAAAAACTAAGCCAATTGTTGAAGTCAATTATTTTTTGTTGGTATTGTGGTATCATTCTTGGTTAAAGTAGGATGCTACTTAGGGCTAGGGTCATACCTGCCTGGGACACATACTCAGACAGCTCAATCATGTCTCTCTTCATATAGTCCAGGGAGGTACGTCTGGTCATTCACACCAACATAAACGGTGCATCTGCTGGAATCCAGTGTCTCTTGGAGAAGTCATTACTGGTGCTTGATCTGAATTTAAGAAAGTGTCCTTTACTGCTGATTGACCTTACCCAAACTAAACTGGATAGAAAGATATAATCTGAGTTGGAGAAGGCTTTATTTTTAAAACATAGTGGATGAATGCCTTCTAAATCTGACCTTTGGCATCACAAAAGACTTCTGTTATTAAACATCTGGAGTTCATTATGTATTGTTTACTAAACAAAGTGTAGGATTTACTATGTCCAGTAAAGCACAGCTGTTTAACTTGAACTTACCATAACAAAGAGACATTTGGATGATCACTGCTGCAGTGGCCGTACTATATGGGTTATATCCTGCCAAGGATATAAAGGCCGGTCAGTTTACAAAGCTTCAGGCAACTTCCACATGCCCAAACTGTCAAGCAGATTTTACATGAGTTGACTGAAAGACAAGTGTGACCATGAAGGCCCTTCCGAGCTTTCCTGCCAACAGAGAAAGGAATGCTGAGCCCTGAAAGGATAATGCTAGGGATATCAGAAAAAAATAAATGTCCATACCCTGGCATAAAAACACACTAGAAAAAAAAGAGAGAGGGGGGTGGAGGGAGGGAGCGGCTACTGCATCTGTGATAATTTGAACATCAACTATCGTAGTTCAGCTTATGCAACTGTAGTGTGTTCTTCATGTTGATCACTGCTGCAGTAGCCTTAGCTATATGGGTAGATTACCATAGCTAACTGTACTGTGGAGGAGAGGAGGAAGGAGAACGGTCCGGGAGGCCCTGAATGGTCCTATCAAAACTTGATCTAGATCTAGGGAAGGAATTGAGCTTATAGTGCTTTGTAAATGTATGTGCAGAGGACCCTTTCCAAACAAGTCATAGATGAAAAAGAGGTCATTGTTCTCCTCTACTCATCACTCATTAGACCCATTATAGAGTACAATGCCCCTTTTGGAATGTACCTCACAAGACATCTGCAGCAGCTGGAAAGGCCACAGAAGTACCCCACAAAGAGGATTACTGGCCTCAAACAAATGCCCTACATTGTCCGCCTCAAAAAACTCCAGCTTTACTCCGTAGCATATTGCCTACTCCGAGGTGATCTCTGTCTAACATATAAAGCTATGTCAAACCCAGAGCTGTTGGACATGCTACTCCTAAAGAAATCCCAGTCCCTCTGAGCTACACGCTCTAGGGACCTAAACCTTGTCACCACAATAAACAGGACATGCTGGAGGGATAGATTCCTGTCCCAGAGACTTCTATACTCTGGAACAAGCTACCCATCTATGTCAAGCGAAGTTCTTCATTAGCACTCTTCAAGAAAAATCTTGATGAGTGGATGGGAAATAGGAAATACACCCCGGGGATCACCTCTGTGTCTCTGCTCGACAGTGCCACAGGAAAATAACTTTCTTGGGTGGCATAAGCTATGGAACCTTGCTGGCTAGGCTTACACAGGCCCTTGGGCCGATAGCCTAGTACCTACCTATGAACCTATGAAGCCAAGGCCCTATTAAAGTGGGCCTTGATCCTGCTTAGAATAGATTTGTTATTGTAAGTATAACAAAAGGCAATAGCCTTAGACAACCTTTTGAAAATAGTCTGTTTTCACACAGGTTGTCATTTCTTCTTACTTTCACAAGAAATGAATAATTGATCTGATGCTCTAAAAGATTTCATTCTGTCTAGATAGTACCTGAGTTGTCTTTGGACATCCAAGGTACGGTGTATACTTCCTCTTTTATTTAAGTTCAGGAGAGAAAACAGGGAGATAGATAGTTTGGCTTACAGTAAACTTGGATACCACTTTAGGCAGAAAAGAAAGATTCATTCTCAAAGAAACCCTGTCCTTATGGAAAATGAGGTAAAGATGATTCACCATAAGAGCTTGCAACTTAGATAGCCTTCTTGCAGAGGACAAAGCAATCAATAAAAGTGGTTTCCATGTTAAGAACCTCAAGTCAGACAGAATAGCTGGTCCAAATGGAGCAAGTGTTAGCTTCTGTAACACAAAATTAAGATCAAAAGGAGAGGCCACCAGTTTATTTGGAGGCCCCTTATGCAAAACCCATTTCAAGAACATTTTGTCAAGAAATAACCTTGAAAGAGGAGGATCCATGGCAGACATGCTGAAATGATTGATAAATGAACACTGATCGAGGAATATGAAAGGGTGTAGGATAGTAACTCACACAAATACTGTAAAACCAAAGTGCAACTAACCCTGAATATGTGCTGGTTATGTTGGCACCAACTAGAAAACCTTTTCCATTTGGTGATATATGATTTTCTAGTAGCAGGCTTTCTTGCCTCCATTAGTACTTCTTGCATGTCCTCAGAAAACAGGTGCCTAAAAGAAATTAAGACCCTATCATCAAGGTAATCAATTGAAGATGATTGATCTGGGGGTATATCAAACACCTCTGCTCTTTTGTGAGTAGATCCATTCTGTGAGGAAGCTTATGGTAATTGCTCTTGGCCATTTCCAAAAGAAGGGAGAATCATGGATGCCTGGGCTAGAAGGGAGTCACAGCAATGAGCTTGGGGGATTCCTTCTGAATCTTTAGAAATTCTCTGGATATTAGTGGAAAGGATGGGAAGGCATACAGGAACATTTCTGTCCTGTCCATGGAAAAAAATGTTTATATCCTGTAACCTGCAATGAGCGACAATTGGAGCAGGACACTCTGTGAACATTCTTGGTGTAGTGGGTAGTCCAAAGGGTAAGGCCGTGAATTGATAAAGCAATACACACATACACACACACACACACACACACACACACACACACACACACACACACACACACACACACACACACACACACACACACACACCTTTAAGAAATGCCTGAAGTTTGAGCGAATAAGGGTGTGATGATAAGCATCTTTTAAGTCTAGTGTTACCAGGAAAGTTGAAAGAGGAAGAAGAGGTAACAGATTGTGAAGTGACATCATTCTGAATTTGGGCACTATCATAAATAGATTTAAGAAAGATACAGAACTGGTCTCCAGAGATTTTATTTTTTTTGGTGGGGGGGGGGAGCACTAAAGGCATCTTTGAATAAAATTCCTTCCCCACTTAAAAAGGAAGAACTGGTTCTATCACTCCTTGGGACAGCATGTGATGAAGAGCAGGAAGAAACAAGAGTCTGATCTGCATGATGAGGAATGAGCCCCTAGAAAGGAACTATTTCCTCCTACTGCCATCTGTTACGCTGTGGAATAATTTTCAGATCCCAGCTGTCTGAAGCAATCTGTTGCTAAAGAGAAACATTGAGATTCAGACTTTCAGGAAGAGAACAGGGGCCAGGGTGGGAGGGGGTCACAAGGTCTCTTGAATAGTCATTCAGACTTGGTTTTGGGAGGACTGAGGCTTCCTTTTGGAACACCCTTGTTACTTCCTGTACATCTGTTTACCTGAATTCTGTTGAGACTGTTTATTCCATTTTTTGCCAAAATTGGACAAGGAGAAAGAAAATCTCTTGTACAGTTTGAAAAATCAGGGCTGAGAAATCTTAGAGATTCCCTGGATCAGCTTGTTTCTCCGTCACACTTTTTGATCACCTCTGCTGCAGAGGGGCCGAACACTAAATCTCTTTCCAAGGCAGAATTTAAAATGTAATTCTTTCAATCTGGGAAGTTCTGAGAATGCAGCCAAGCAGACTTCCTTAAAACAGTACCAATGCATGTAGCTCTGAAAGAAGTATCAGCAGAATCATACACACACTGCAAACAATGAATAGTGACCTGTACCATAGAAGAAACTATGTTATTTAAAGCAGTTTTTCTTTACAAAAAGAAACTGTAGATAAAACATTATTCATACTTTCAAAATGTCAGAAACCACTTTAACATATGAGCCTGACAAGTTAAAATTCTGAAAATTAAAGTTGCAGAAGTATACACGTTTTTCCTATAACTATCAATATATTTTCCCATCCTTATTAGAAAGAGTAAAATTGGAATTAACTAAGTGCTTAGCAGCAGAGTCAACTGAGGTTATAGCTGCTGGGTCAAGTTTGAGAATAGTGTATAAACATTTCAAAGACTGAGGAACTTTATACATCTTATCTGCCTCTTTAGGGAAAGCTGACTGACTATCAGGAAAATTGCAGGCAGCAAGACACACATCCTGTAAAGCAGACAGGACAGGAAGAATGGGTGTATGTTCTGGAAAATCCTTCTGTAACTACTAATAGTATTTTCTGAGGGACTGAAAAACCTCAATGTTTCCCCACTGAAAACACTGGAACATTCTAGCAATGGCTTTCAGAAAGAGACCCCCCCCCCACAGGAAGAATCAGAAACCGAGCTCACCTTCGAGTCTGAATCAGAAATCCGAGGACAGAAATCTAAATCCATCCCTGCATCTTCCTGTTCAGATTCAGAATGTTGAATCTTTTCAGGAAAAGAGGCATTTCTATTTTATCATAAACTACTCTACAAGAAGGATCAGTAGTCTCAATTAAACCCTGAGCCAGTCCCAGTAAACTACTTCTATCCAAACAAATTCGAGGAGGAGTATAGTCATGTGTCGTTTTGTTTGTTTTTGACAGGAAAAATGGGGCTACCATTTTACTAATGGTAGGTACTGCTTCCAGAGGGATGGGCACAGCATTCTGACAAAACAGTGAAACCTTCTCTGTTCCCTCTGCCAGAATCAATGAGTGCCTCTCCCTTGCCCACTGAGGGGACTCCAACAGCCCCAGAGGATGTGGCTAACTCCTGGTCAATAGTGGCTGTAGGTGCTACACCAGAGGGCTTTGGGGTAAAAGATGAGTGGTCTGAGGTACAGCAAATGGTCACAGCAGTGTCACCCACCTCTGGCTGAGGCAAATTGCTAGCTACTGTGGTAGCAAAGGCTGTTCACTTAACTTTTTTTTTTTTTTGTGGCTGGAAGAAGGACCGACCATGGGACTGGCAATCTGTTTCATGGTCAAGCCGATAGTGGTGCCTCTTTCATTGGTAAGACAAGAGCCAATGCCAGTAAAACTAGCAGTCCACAGAGGTTACTTTTTGACAGAAAAAAATGCAGTAAAAAGAACTTTCAAACACTATGGCAGTTACACAAAGGCAAACTGAGCACAATTTCTCCACAGAAAATATGTTATCAGTTAGTTTACACTACTTTAAAACCAAACAAAAAAACAAGTGCTGCATTTAAAAGTACATTACAGTCTTGAGACAGTTAAAACACAAAACCCTAGCTTTAAAATAACTTTCCTGAAGAGCAAAATAATAAAACAAGAGTAAATATAAGAAAATGGATTTTTTTTTCCACAGAGGGAATTTATTTGCCCAACAAATCTAAGCACAAGCTGACATCAATCCTCAAAATCCTCAGCAGAGCGTACTCTTCAGTGGCAGTAAAGGTCTAAAGGGCTTTGTGCCAAAACTTGTCTTTTAGTCAGCTCATCTCGAGCTGCTTGACAGTTTGGGCACATTGAAGATGCCCTGAAGCTTTGGAAGCTGGCTGACTGTTATATCCTTGGCAGGATATAACCCATATAGCTAAGGCTACTGCAGCAGTGATCACAAGAAGGACATCTCATAATATATTAGAACTGAATAAGTATAAATTGTAGTGCACAGGGTTGTCTGGAATGCTATAACAATTTTCCTCCATAAAAGATTTAGAATCAGACATGATTGTAACTCAGCAACTTTAAAATAGTGACTATACAGACATATTGTTTCCAGTATTCCTAGTAAGGCAAGATTATATCAGGTGTTCCTCAGAGTTACACATTTTCTTATAGGTACATAGGTGTGTGCTAAGCTAATGGCCCTGGAGCATTTACAAGCCTAGCCCATAAAAGTACCCTGGCATTGTGCCACCCGATGTTAGTTCCCAGTGCCTCTAGAAAGTAGAGCCACTGGAGTGATCCCCAGAGTAAACTTTCTATTTCCCATCCACTCATCAAGATTTTTCTTGAAGAGGGCCAGTGAGGTGCTCTGCTTGACATGTATGGGAAGTCTGTTCCAGAGCATGGCAGTCTCTGGGTTATGAACCTGTCCCTCCAGCATGTTCTGTTGATTATGGAAATGAGGTTGAGATCTCTTAAGCATGTGGTGTGGAGGGATTGGGATTTCTTTAGATGTAACATTTGTAACAGGGCTGGGTCAGACATGGCTTTATAAGTTAAGCAGAGACTGCCTCTTAGTAGATGATATGAGACAGAGAATAGCTGGAGTTTTTTGAGTCTGTCTGCGTAGGACATGTGTTTAAGGCCTAGGATCCTCTTCGTGAGGTACTTTTGTCGCCACTCCAGCTGTTACAGGTGTCTAGTGAGGTACATGCCAAATGGGGCATTATACTCTATGATTGGTCTAATGCAGGAAGAGTAGAGAGAAATGATGACCTTTTTCTTCCTTTATGCAAAACCCTTGGTAATGAGATGTGCTACATAGAAGGACTTTCTGACCACAGTGGCAATGTGGTGGTCGAAGGAGAGGTAGCTGTCAACCTGTGTCTCCAGATCTTTTATAATGCCTTTAGTGTTCAGTGGGCTTCCATTGATGTGGTAATTAGTGGGAACTGAGTTTTTCCCAAAGGGGATGATGGTGCATTTTTTGGCATTAAGCTTAAGGCCATGGTTTTGACACCATCATTGGTCTCAGGGAGGCCTTTCTGAAGGATGCCTGCATCACTTGGGGAGTTAATAATGGCTCCCAGCCAGCAGACGCCTGCGGACTTGGTCAGCCAGAGTCCCTCCGTGTTGGCCTAGACTTCTGAGAAGTAGATGCCAAACAGGAGAGGACCCAGGACCAATTCCTGTGGGACTCCACTCGTGACTGGTCAGCAGTCTGACTTGGAGTCTGGTACTTTCACACTGTGGGTTCTATTTGTGAGCCAATTTGCAACCCACCTAACAATATAGGGGTTGATGCCTAGTTTGGTGATTTTATCAATAATTCCTGAGTGAGGAATGGTATCAAAGGCCTTGGCCAGATTGAGGTAGGCTGTATGAACTGCCTTACCCTCATCCACAACTCTGTTAACTGACTCAAAGAAGTCAACCAGGTTGAGCAGGAATAATTTACCTTTCACAAAACCAAACTGTGTGGGATCTAGAGTTTAGAGATTCCCTCTATCCTTGTTAATTAGGTCCATGATGATGTGCTCCATAGCCTTACATATCAGACTCATCAGGCTAATGGAGCAATAACTTCCAGGGTCTGTAGTCGCTCTCCCTTTATATAGAGGAGTGACTGTAGCAGTGCAACATTCAGTAGGGACAAAGCCTGAAGTGAGGCTGAGAGTGAACAGGGCACACAGATGTGGTGCCAGTTCACTTTGTAATTCATGTAGAACACAGCCAGGGATATTGTCAGGTCCCATGAAAGCTGTATTCTTGGCCTTGGACAATGCAGCTTTAACCTGTGCTGCAGTAATGCTGGGTGCCTGGCATTCTTCCAGTATTGAGATGGTCCTTTTGGGGGGGACAGAGGGTTAAAGTTGTCACTGAATCTGTCGGCCAGTATGTTGCAATATCTGTTGGCACAGTATAGGAGGTACCATTGTGCAGTAACTCAGAGAAAATCTGGGTGTTGCAGTGGAGATTCTTGATATAACTATAGAAGGCTTTGTGGTTGTTTTTAGTGTCTGTCACAATTCTGCCTTCATAGCTGACTTAGGAGGTTTGCATGAGGGATCTCAACTTTTTGTTGAAGCTCATAAATGGACTTTTTCCAGTCTATGGACTTCACCTTTTTCTGCAACAGTTTCTTCCTTGTGTTGTAGAGTTTATTAATGGCAGGGGACCACCAGATTGGAGAGCGTCTTGGTTCTGTTGGGTATGGCTAGTTCCATGCATTTATGTATGTGTTCCTACAATGCATTGCTGTATGATTCGGTAGTCATGCATCTATTTTCCATTGGCTTGGATGCCGTGAAGTTAGCCACCTCTGTTTTTAGGAGTCCAAAGTCAACTTTGGAGAAGTTTTTCATGGTGGATACCTTTGTGGGTGGTGTGGGTGAGATGTGGATTTCCAAGGTGATTAGTTTGTGTTCGGATCTAACCAGGAAGGAATTAACTACTTGTGTAGAGCAATGGTTGCCCATGTTAGTAATAACCAGGTCAAGGGTGTTGCTTCCTCTAGTGGGAGTAAGACTGAGCTGGTCCAGGGCATTGGAACTGATGAATTCCAGGAAGCGTTGGGCCAGTGCATTGGTGTATGAGTAGTTTTCCCAGTTGATGGAGGGGTAGTTGAAGTCACCTAGTATGAGAGTGTTGGGTTGGATCTTAATAGTTTCCATGGTGCTTAGGAATGTGGAGTGAGAGTCTTGGGACATGTTTGGGGGACCTATAGCAGGCTACGAGCTGAATCGCCATCTTACCCAATTTTAGTTGTACCTGGAGTATCTCAGATGTGTTATGCTGGGCTACTAGTCTGGAGGTGTGCATATCCTTTATGAATATGGAGACACCACCGTCTTTGGAGCTTCAGTCCATGTTCTGGGGCCAAAAGGTGTGGAATGAGCTATAGCCTGGTAGTGCAGGGGTGCTTTCTACTGCTTTAAACCAGGTCTCCGTTACAGCACAAATGTCAATATTCTCCATTTTGAGGAGTACTGCAAATGAGTGCATCTTGAGATTTAGACTTCAAGCATTGAGCAGCATGATCCTCAGATTGCATTTATTTATAGGTCTTACAGTGGTAATTTGGCCTTTGGAACACTGCTTGAAAAAGGCACTATAGGGGTGGCAAGCGCCTTAGCCAGTACCTGGAAACCCAGGGGTGACAGATGTAGGCCATCTCTGGCAAAGCATCGAGGTATGTCAGTCATGTCATCCCAAGCAGACAAATACTGGATCCCCTTAGAATGACACCAGAAACTTAGTTAGTTGTTGAAGGCATTCATTTTCTGTTTGTAGTGCAGTATCATTCTGGGCAATGGTAGGATGCTGCTCAGGGCCAGGGTCATACCTTCCTGGGCCACATAATCCGAGAGCTCCACCATGTCTCTTTTAATGTAGTCCAGGGAGATGTGTCTCAGTCATTCATGCCTACATGAACAATGACAGAGTCATACTTGTACTTGTTGTGGAGTGACCTAAGAGCTTGTGTTATGTGTCGGATTGTGGCACCTGACAGCTAACTGTTACCTTCTCCTTATTCAACCTAGTGAGTGGGACATCAGTGTACCTCACTATTGAGTCACCTATTATTATTGTATTGGGCAAGCTGATTTGCCTTAGGGGCTTAGGTTGAGGGGCACACTGTGTAGGTGAGCTATGTGTCTTGTGGTTTGTGCTGTGTTGTGGTGGTCGAGTGCGTTTCTGCCTTGGAGGTCTCTGCTATTTAGGTAGATTTCTTTTGAGAGCCCATGCAAAGGTGGGTGCGTGGTTTGTGCTTTTATGTGAGGGCTGTGATGGTGGGACATCTGGAGGGCCATGTGTTCCTTGTGGTGTGGTGCAGGTGTTGACCATCTCCTCTTAACCAGCTATTCCGGTCTTGGCTGGAGAGTGCATGGCTTCCAATTTGGAGATATAAGTGCATCTCTCACAAGTCTGAATGTTGGGAGATAAGAGGAGAGAGTTGGCTGTGTACATGAGGCAGTTGCTACACTGCCTCAGAATGCCCAAGTTCACCAGGTTAATAGGAGAAAGCACAGAGAAGTGACCTTTAGACATGCCAGGAGGGATGGTCATCTTTGCTAAGTACTGGAGCTCTTACATTATAGGACATCTAGTGCTGATAGAACTTATGTGTGCTACAATAATTGCTACAAAAAGCCTGATGAAGTGCTAGGCGAATAAGCTAATTAAAGTGCAGGAGAGAAGAGAATTAGCAAGATCTAAGGGAAAAATTGAAGAGCAGACTTTCTGGCACTGGTAATAGTTTACCCCAGCTTAGCAACGAGTGCAAACACGTGCAAACACAGCCTTTTAAACCAGAAAGTTGAAAGGGATAGAAAAACTGCCCAAATGGCCAATAAACTACAATTTCAGAGCCAGAAACCACTCCTCTAGCGGTAGATAGGCTACCTAGTGCTTACCACTCCCCCTGATAAGCTGAAAGGCTTCCTTCTAACACAGAAAGGTCTGGGGAACTCAGAAACTTAAAAAACAGTCCTGGATACAGCAAACCTATATATGGACTACTCTAGTAACAGAAAAGGCAGAAAATAAGCTTATAACTTTTTTTTTTTTTTTTGCAGAAAAAACAGTTAACTTATAGCTGGAATACCTCAAAAATGGTTTAAAACCATGCAGCTGAAGCTGTGGATGTAACAATCCTGTATCTACACTATGCTACTCAATTTTAAGGTTAAGAACTCAGTAAGAAAAGCTCACAATGAAGCACAGATTAATCACTTATAGTCAAAAGAATAGCACATGCAGTATGAAAAAATACAATTAAACAGTAACGAAATGCAGTAAAATGCAGTTAACCAGTAATGAATTGCAATAAATAGCAATGAAATATAGTTAATCAGTAGATTGCTTTGAAACAATAGCTCACAAATCACAACAGTAATAGCACTAATAAAGCAGCGATTCAGCGGAATACTGTCATCAATTTAGTGAGACTACCAACAAGCAGCAATAAATATGGCAAACAGCAAAATGAAGTAGAATGGGGTACCGTTTTGTATGTTGTTCCTCTATTTCCACTGACAGAGGCTGTTGGGTCAGTAAATATGTAATGTTATAACAATATTGTAGTGTCCATTCCATGTGGCATTAGTGACATGCAAAATTATTTAAACATCTTGAATAAATGGATAAATTGTAATAGGTGTTCACTTAGTACTAATAAATATCCTTCAGTCAACCAGATATAGGACTGGACATTTACCTGAATTGCTTGAATGTGTTTACATCCTTTAAAGAGCTAGACATTGTTATAAACAATAAACTGACATACAAACTTAATGCACTTCAAACCCTTAAGAATGGACAGTAGTTAAATGATTAATTTCATCTCCTCTTGCAACAGAAGTTATACGAAAGCACAGCTGTCCCTTCTTGAAGGTGTGCAGATATTTATAAAGTACACTCGGTATTGCAGAAACTACAAATATCACACACAATTAAAACACAGGGATGAAAAGGAAGGTTTTGTTGTGCAAATGTGTACATGCACTAACATCCACAACTTGACTGCAGCAAAGTTTCTGCCAGGTAACATGAGCATTAATACCTGGTGATCAGAGTGTCATCTAAACTCTCAAGCAGCAGTACAGAAAGTCAGTTGTGAGGTTTCTTCTGCATGCCATAGAACAGAAATCCTCAGCCAAAAGTTGATAAAATTGCCTTTGAATTAACACATGCTATATGGAACATCCAAGTAAGGCCATGCTAACCATCTATTTCTACAAAGCACAGTTTGAGTCATCACAAACACCTTGGGGTGCTGACAGTGCAATGGTGTGATATTTGAACAATTTGTAACAGCAGATATGATTGGATTATAATAGAAGTGCAATCTATTGAAGTTGCAGTGAGATGCAGTGGTAGCAATGGTTTATAGGATGCCGGAAAATGATCAAATGATGCCATGAATGAAACAGCCAATAAAGAAGTGTCAAGTGTTTCATTTGATTTTCTTCATATTGATCACTGCTGCAGTAGCCTAAGCTGCTTGAATCCAGAGCTTATCTAAACAATCCTGCCTTGGTTAGTGATTCATTGATCCTTATAGTTAAAAACAGGTGTGATTGTGAGCAACAGTGAACAGAAGCTACTGTGCTTATTTACACGTGACACAGAGGAATTCCGGCTTTTGTGTGACTTTCACAACTTGTATGGTCAAAGCAGCAATTTTACTTTACTCAGTGTAATATTTAGTTGTATAATTTTTCTGTGACTTCCCTTAGAACTTGATTTAAGTTCTCTTTGAATTTTGTGGTAACTGATTTTAATTAGTCTTTTCTTTTATAATTTTTTAATTTGCAGCTGAATATGGATTCCTTAAATGAGTATGCCGTTAATAATTTGCTAAAACACAAATATCTTGTATAGTGTAATAAATGCTATGTTTATTTAAAGGTAACACCTGATAACACATTTTATCTGCTTCGGTTTGGAGAACTGTTGCATATATATTAATGAATGAACTGAAGAGATAAATAATGTTAGGTAAAAGAGTGAATAGAACACATTTAGGAAAGGATGTGTCTATTGTCTGTAAAGATCACTCAATCCCTATGAAACAAGATAATGTCACTGACAACTTTGCAATTCTGGATTCAAGTATTCAGCAATGCGAAGATTCAGTGCATATAGAAGTAAATAAAAAAAGGAAGAAAAGAAGATGTTCACAACAAATGACAAAGAAGGAAAATAAACGGATAAATGTCTGTAAACCAAAGAGAATGTTTACTAAAAAGGGCAGTGCTTTATTATTTAACACACATATTACAAGGAATAACACTTTCTATTAGAAAACCTTCAGTCTACAGAAAAAAGCATCATTATTCCAAAAGAGAAGGTCAAAAAAAGAGATAATGGGCAGGTAAACAGGAAGAAATCAAAATTGGACTTGGAAGGACTGAAGAACATCACTGTAAGAACAAAGAGGAGAAAGACAGACATTGACAGCATGACTCAAGCTGTGCATGTACAATGCCAGGTGGATGAGATGTGCATGCTTGCAAATGTAATAAACAATGAAAACATGGTGATGAAGATAATTCCTTTGTAACAATTGATAGAGGAGATATTACTGAATTAGAAGTTGAAGATTCTTCAGATCTGATCAGAAAAGATATTCTTGTAAATGGAGATTCAGTTATTAGAAGAACTGATACTTACATGTGTAAAGAAGAAAATGAACATTGAATAGTGCTATGCTTGCCAGGAGTAAAAACAGAGAATGTGAGGCAGGCCTTAGAATGCCTTAATGTAAGGGACTATGCATCTGTTTTTATTCATGTTGGTACAAATGATCGCATTTACAAGAACTCTCTGACTGTTAGTAGGGAAGTTACAGCCCTCTTTGATAGCATACAGAAAGGAGAGTCATGTCAGCATGAATGAAAATACTTACATGAAAAAATATCCTGTTTTAAAAACATGGAAATATGTAGAGAATCCAAGCCTAATTTTGGGCACACGTGTTCAGACAGGATGGCATGCACTTGTCAAGGTCCGGGAACACAATTTTTGCAGCAGATGTTTTGCAGTATTTGAGAAACACAAGACAGGATTTTTGGCAGGATGAAAATTTAATAGTTCACAGCAGCATTTGATGTATCTCAGATGGTTGTTAATGCTAGGAGAATTAATAATATTTTTTTATTGGAAAATTTGCTACGTTCCCACAAGATTGATGTTGTTATTGTTTGTGAAAAATGGGACCTGAGATTATTACATGTTCAATAATAACACTATTACTATAGATTGTGTAAATGTGACACTAAGGACAACCATGGAAGATATAACAATTGTTGGACTATATAAACCACCAAAATCACGTGCTGATGACGTAGAAGAATTCATATATTTCTTTAATGAAACACAAGAGTGGCTGGGGATGTAAATTTACCAAGAACAGACTAGAATAATAATGATTCAACACTAATAAGGGAATTATTCACAATTTATGTTCTGGAATAACAATTGGTTCAGATTATTAAAAAAAAACTACCAGAGAACAGAACATACTAGATACTCTTTGTGTTCCTAAATAATTTGTTAGTTCATGTAAAGTTTTACCACAGTTTATAAGCAGTGATCATGGGATTATTAAGGTTAATTTGTTGCTAGATCATTCTGCCAAAATGAAATCTTAACCAATGCATGGAAACTAATTGGAGTGATGCATACAGTGGAAAAACTGCAGAAGGAATTTGGAAATTTTGAAAGAGAAATTGTTTGAATACAAAAAAATCAAAAAAATGTTTAACATGAGGATCTAGGCATACAATGTCAGGAGGCTATATTTCCATAAGAACAAGATTAATGGAAAAGAGGTTGAACTGCAACTTTGAAAACTGAAATAAACAAGCTAGACAAACAAATTAAGTATAATGTGAGACAAGATCAAGGAAAATTTAAAGAAAATTTATATAAAGATATTGAGCATAATAGAAATCTATTTTATAAATGCAAAACATGTGGAATGAGTAAAGACATACAAATTGATAAGCTGTGTGTGGATTCTAAAATTTATTTTCAGACACAACAGATTAGAGATATATTTACAAAATCTTATGTAAAACAATTTGGCTCCACAAAGAGGGTGATAAGTTGTTCAAGTGACATCCAGTTAACCTCGGATACTGAAATCAAATTAGATTATATTGAAAAAGAATTATGTAAACTAGATTCAAACAAAACACAGGGAGGAGACAGAATTAGTAGTAATAACCTGAGAAGACTTCAGCAAGAATTTATACTACCATTATATCTATTATTTACTAGGTCATATAAATATGGGGAGATTCCTCAAGATTAGAGACGTGCTTATTAAACCTGCCTTTAAGGGTAAAGGGAGTAGGGCAAACTCAGTGTCATACAGACCCTTAAGTCTGCTTTCATGTTGTAGAAAAATAATGAAAAAGGCAGTACTGGATAAGTTATTGTCTTGATACTTGAAACCATATATCAGCATGCATGTCTTGAAAATAGATCTATTACCACCTGTAACATGATGGTCTATAACAGTATAATAAGAGCTATGAATGAAAATGTGTACTGTGATGTAATTTATATAGATTTAACTTCAGCATTTGATAGGGTCATACACAAAACACTGATCAATAAATTAGAACAGCTAGATTACTCTTCATAATATGGATAGCTGCATGGCTTACAAATAGGGCATGGCAAGCATCATACAGCAATTGGATAGGTGAAATTTGTGGTTACAGTCAGGGTGTCCTACAAGGCTTTGTCCAAGGCCTGTACTTATTTAGATTGTATCTTTCAGATCATTTTTTTTATCTGAAGTGTTCTACAATCTATATGCAGATGATTTGAAATTGGGTAAACTGATTACATATGTAACAGACAGGGCATGTCTGCAAAAAGAACTTGTCTAAATTGACCATTTGAGCACAGGAGAATGCATATAAAATACATCAAAAACTAAGCATATAAGATTTGGGAGACATAAATTGAAAAGTGAAGATTTAATACAGCACACAGTAATAAAACTGTAGATTCATTTATGGACCTGGGTATACGGTAAGATCCATTTTTGAGTTTTTCTAATCATATCAACTAATTGTTTAATGACAGTTATAGAACTATAGGCTGTATAAAAATATTTATAACATCTAGGAAATCAGAAATGATGAAGTCATTTTTGTTAGTTACATTAGAACCAAACTTGAGTATAGAATAACAATATGGAAACCTTATAAGGAAAACAAGCATAAGTAAACCGGAAAGAGTACAGCAGAAATATACCAAGGACATCCATTCATGTGAAACTTTAAGCTACTATGAAAGACTAAACTAAAATATCTGAATGTCTACAGTGTGTCATATATATATTGAAGAGGAGACCTTATTCAGCTATGTAGGGCATTTAGAGACAACTACCTCTGGGGATGTTTAGGGTTATCAAAAAGTAGTAGAGAATCATCAGACAACCTATGCAGAAGATTCTATAGGAATGAGAAATATACTAAATAGTTCTCTGAGAGAGCAGCTAATGCATGGGACAGACTACCAAATTACATTAAAGCAAGTACTAGTTTAGATATTTATAAGAACAGCCTTGTCAACTGTTTTGGTATATTGGCAGGTTGGAAGAGCATTAATACCCATGCTTGAAATATTTGAATGTATGTATAAACTATGTGGGTTTTTTCCTGCATAAATATAACAGACATATTTCAAAGCTTCAGGGTACTTTCCATGCAACCAAACTGTTAGCTTGAGCTGGGCTAACTAAAAGAATAGTTTAGGCGCCAAGCCCTTCAGAGCTTTGCTGCTGCTGGAAAGGGTGATCTTGTGAGGGCTTTCGAAGATTGATGATCAGCTTGTGCTGTTCCATTGCTAGGCAGGTAAGTTTCATTTGGGAAGAACTATCCACATGCAATTTTTAACATTTAAACTTAATTTTCTATACAAGAAAATATATTTTAAGCTAGGAATATGTGTTTTTATTGACTATCACACTGCTTTACTGTATTTTATAGGGGAGCACACTGTTTTTGCCAGTTTAAAAGTTAAACAGTCTACAATTGCTTTTTCTGTGAAACAACTGTTTAAATTACTTTTTGGGGATGATAAAATGTTTTAGAGTGGTTTTTACTGTATTTTATCGTGACATTTGCTAGTTTTTAAATGTTACCAGCTTGTGCTGCTTAGTTTCCATTGAAAAGAACGCCATTTTTGGCTTGACCATGGAACAAACTACTGATCCCATGGGTCATCTCTTCTTCCAGTGGCAAAAAGAAAAAGCTAATTAAATAACCTTTGCCACCACAGCAGGCTAGCAATTTGCCTCATTCACAGGTGGTTGACTTTGCTGTAGCCAAAGCTGATTCCTTAGACCAGTTATCTTTTCATCTGTGCTCCTCTGGTTTTGTCTATACAGCCACTATGGACTGGGAGTTAGCATGTCATTTGCAACTGCTGGGATCCCCTCAGTGCCCAAGGTTGTGGAACTCTTGTTGGTTTGGTGAGAAGGGGCAGGAAAGGTGCCCCTGCTTAGCCAAAATGTTGTGTCCATCCCTGGGGAAGCTGTTGCTGCCATTAATAATCCTGTTTGCTACAAATGTCTTGACAAAAAGAAACAGAAAACTAAATACATATCTTCTCCTGCACCAGTTTCACCAGACAGGAGCAGTTTATTAATTCTGCTCAGGGTCTTCTACAGGGTACTGACCCTTCTTATCAGGTGGTTTCTGGTAAAAGAAAAAGGGATTCCTCTTTTCCAGAAGAGATTCAAGAAACTGAATCTGGAGAGGAATGTGATGGGTCAGTTTCAAGTTCTTCTTCTTTGATTTCGGATTCTGACTCAGAGAAGGCCGTGTTATCTGAATCTGCCTGTCATGGATTCTCTTTCTCTGAGATTGTTTCCAGAATGTGTCAGTGTTTCAGTGGGAGAATACTGAGGTTTCTCTGTCCCTCAGAAAATAGTAATGAACTGTTACAACTGAACCCCCTCTTCTCCCCCCCCCCATTGTCAGCACTAGAGGATTTGTTTGTCACGGTTTGTGGTTTTCCTGATAGCCAGCTTGCTGCACCTATGAAAGCAGATAGAATGTACAAAGTTCTTCAGTCTTTCAAATTTTTATATACTCATCCCAGACCTGACCCAGTAGCTATAGCTTTAGTTAATCTAGCTACTGCCAAATGTTTTGTTAATTCTAATCCTTCCCCTTCTTACAAGGATGGTACAACAATTGAAAAGTTTGGGGAAAATATATGCTTCTGCAATTTTATTTTTAAGAACCTCCCAGAAGATGTTAAAATAAGATTTTAAATTCTCCTCTGTATGGAGATTTATTGTTAAGACCCTCTGCTGCAGAAGTTATCAAAAAAATGTGATTAAAAGAGTAAGATGATACAGGAAATCTCTCACATTTTCAGTTCTCCTTCTCCAAATTTTCTAAGGGATTTGCTGCTCTCATCCACTTTTTGCAAGAAATAAAATAAATCTAAGCAAAATGCTGATAAGCAGACATTTAAAAACAATGGAAAGGAGGTGCCAAAAAGAAAGCAGGAACCCCCCAGATAAAGCACAGTCAAATAAGGCAGAATGACTTCATAAGGGACCTTGTCCCCCACTCCCATCATTGTAGTCCTTTATTTGTTACATAAAGTCTGAATCTCCATTTCTCTCTTTGACAACATATTGTTTCAGACAAATGGTTCTGAGAATGATTCAGCAGGATTACAGATGGCAGTCCATTCCATGGAATTATTCCACATCAACCAGACAAAATCCCTGTACTCCCTCCTGTCATTCTGTCTTAGGGAGTAATAGAAACAATTCCTCATTCCCAGTTAGGAAAACTTTTTATTTAAGAATGTTTTTGGTACAAAGAAAGAAAATGCCTGGAGACTAGTTCTGGACCTTTCTTTCCTAAACCAATATATGACAGTGCCCAAGTTCAAAACACTTTTACTTCACAACCTGTTACCCCTTCTTTCTCATTTCAAATTTTTGTAAACTTAGATTTAACAGATGCTTATCATCGCATTCCAGTTCATCCAGACCTCAGATGTTTCTTAAGGTTTTATGTGTCTCTGGACTTACTCTTTTGGCTGTCCACCATTCCAAGTGTGTGCATAAAGTGTCTAGCTCCAGTTGTAGCCCACTGTAGGCTACTAGGTATCAATGTTTCCATATTTAGATGGCTTGCTTATCTTTGCAGTCTTTTTCAAACTGTCAGGAATCTCTCACTTGGGTGAGAGATCTCCTATGCAAGCTGGGATTCCAGGAGAATGTTTGAAAGTCTTTTTTAATTCAATCACACAGGGTTGTGTTTCTGGGGAGCCTGCCAAACACCTCAGTACAAAGAGCATTTCTTCCACTGGACAAAATAATATAGTTTTAGATCTATTTCAGGGGTCTTTGACTCAGACCTCAGTTACTGTGAGGGATACCTTAGGATTCAATGTCTCATGGCATCTGTGATTCTCATGATACCTCTGGCAAGACTCCATACAATAAAGATACAGAGTAGCTGAAGTCTTTTTGGTTATAGCACCAACACCCATTATCTTTTCAGATACAAGTTCTGGGATTTGTGAGAAGTGAAATCACTTGGTGGAGACATCAAATATCCCTGAATCCAGGTTTCTCCTTCCCCATCCTACTCCAAAGCAATCAGTCACCACATATGCTTCTGGCTTTGCTTGGGGAACAGTGTTTGGGGGATGAAAGTGCAAGGCAATCTGAATCACCTATGAATCCCAGGGCCACTTCTGGTTGTTACAAATGCTATCACAGTGATGTGGTACATAAGCAAACAAGGGGAGCCAGATTTTATACCCTATGTAGACCAGCCATATTAACATGGGATATAGCTTTAAAGTGCATTCTCACTCTACAGGCATCCTACATTCCATCAGAGCAAAATTATGAGGCAGATAAGTTGAGCCAGACAAAGGCAGACTCTCATGAATAGAAAGTAGATTGGGGGGAGGTTACAAGATTACAAGATTTGATCCACTTGTGGGGTGTTCCTCAAGTAGATCCTTTTGTCTCCTCTCTGAACAATCAGTTGACAATTTTTTTTCCAGGACCCCATACTAGAAGGCCTGAAAGACAGATGCTTTTTTCTTTTCCTTGGACAGGAAAGTTGCTGTATGGTTTTGCACCCATCCTATTGACAACCAGGGTACTTCTGAAGATTCAGAAGGAATCCCCCAAGATTATAGCCCAAGCAACAGTAGTTTTTTTACTTTTTTGGATTTGGCCATGGGTAATTACAACAAGCTTCCACACAGACAGGATACACTCACACAAGAACAGTGGTGTTTGATACATCTTGACCCCAAACAACTTCAACTGACTGCCTGGATGATAGGGTCTGATACCTTTTAGGCACCTGTTTACTGAGGGCACACAGCAGGTACTAATGAAGACAACTATGCCTGCTATTAGAACATTATATATATATATATATATATATATATATATATATAGATAGATATAAGCAAATATAAATTATTTCATAAATGGTTTTGTAGTCGGTGCCATCAACTTAACCAGTAACCATTCAGGACTAGTGCTTCTATGGTTTTACAATATTTATTTAAGTTACTTTCCTATTGCCTGTCTTTTTCTTCTGTGAACAATCATTTGTCGGTCATTTCACCATGTCTGCCCACGGATCCCCCTGTTTCAAGGCATTCTCATGTAAAAATGTTTTTGAAATGGGTATTGCATGGAAGACCTCTAATAAAACTGGTGTCTCCTCTTTGAGATCTCAATTTTGTGTTTGAAGAGTTAACACTTGTTCCATTTGAGCCAGCTCATCTGGCTAAATCGAGGTTCATAACATGGAAAACAGTTTTACTGATTGCTCTGACCTTTGCAGGAAGAATCTCTGAGTTGCAAGCTTTTATGCTGGGTCAACATTCTCTCATTTTCCACAGATACAAGGTTTATTTGAGAGCTAATTCTTTATGCTTAAACCAGTATCCAAGTTTACTTTAACTCAATTATTCATATCTCTGTGTTCTTCCTTGTACCTAAAAATGAAGGAGAAAGGACACATCATACCTTGGATGTCCACAGACAACACTGGTACTATGCTGTCAGAACAAAGTCCTTCAGAGCTTCCAGTCAGGTGTTTATTTTTTGTGAAGCTAAGAAAATGGGACAAGCTGTGTCAGTACAGACTATTTTCAAGTGGTTGTTTCAAGCTATTGCCTTTTGTTAGTCCCACCATAACAAAACTATTCCAGGTAGGGGTTAGACAAATTCTACTAGGACCTTGGCTTCATCTATGGCTTTATGGAAAGGTTTGGATTCTAGAAGCATTCTAGAAGCAGCAACTTGGTAATCTGTGCATACTTTAGCAAATCAGTGTAAACTAGAGTCCTTCTTCAAGAACACCACCACACAGTTGTTGTAAGCCATGATAATCTGGGTCTATATTATGTTATCAAAAAGGCATTACAGCAAATGCCTTTTTATTGACTCCTGAACAGAGAACTGCCAATTACGTCAACAGCTAATTCAGTGATTTTCTTCTTAGGGAAAAAAAGTAGCTTGGCCGACCAGTAACGAAACATCACTGCAAATATTTCAAAGTGGGGGGCTTTGCCCCCCACCCCCACCCCCCAATGAGGGGGGCTGTGCCCCCAACCCCTAACTAAATATACTAACTCTGCGATCACACTACAGTGGGAAAAGGGGCAAATTCATGATGATGGCCAAGCAATTTTTTTCGAAATCACCGAATTGGTAATTCGCATAACTGGCAGTTCGATGTTTAAGGATCGATGAAAAGGCATTCGCTGTAATGCCTTTTTGATAACATAATATAGACCTGATAATTTACCCTAATAGTTTAGGCTACTGCAGCAGTGATCAGTATGAAGAATATAGTACAGTTGTGTTTATAAACTTACCGCAGCAGTAGATATTTGTATGATCACTGCTGCTACCTGTGCACCCTTCCTCCTTCCACCTTGTTTTTTTGGTGTATTATTTATGCCAGGGTGTGGATATTTGTTTTTTTTTTTGTTTTGCATAGCAATGGCCTTTGAGGGCTCAGATTTCCTCACTGAGCTGTCCTGAAAGTTCTGAAGGGCTTGGCACCTAAATCTGTCTTTTAGTCAAATCAGCTTAAATTGACTAATGGTTTGGCACATGAAAGATGCCCTGAAGCTTTGAAAACTGGACAACTGTAATCCTATGTAAGATATAACCCATATAGATTAAGCTACTGCAGCAGTGATCATTTGAACATATGCTGCTATGGTAAGTTTACTTTCACAACTATACTTTCTGTCTCTGAAAAAGGATGATATTTTTTAAGGTTATGGCTTGTATTTAGGACTTGTAGTTTACAGATCAGTGAACACAGTGTACAAAATCATACAACTTTTTCCTGCTGAAGAGGTCGGTGTTCCTGAACAGGAAGTGAGATATAGTACTGTATCCATACCTGCCAGGCAATACCTATGCAAATTTCTTTGCTGATGACATCTCTGGGAGTATCCACTAAGTAAACTGTGTATTAGGTAGAAGTGTCCATCATTTTTCTGCAGGTCCTTGATGGCAATTTATAATGTTCATAGGTTAGTACTAGGCTAACTACCCTTTCGGGCCATTTTAAACCTAGTCAATTATCCCATGTGATACGCAAACCCTATACCTTGTGTCTGTAAGGCAGGCACCTTAACCATTATGCAGTATGAACTATAATAATAATAATATTAACAGTATTAAATTTTCACTGTACCTGTATTTTTGTCAAGATTGTTTGGTGCACTGTTTACACTTAGCCTGTGCTTAATGGGTGCTTGTTGTGTGCTTGCTTTTTATCATTTATTTATTTATCTTTCTTTACTGGGAAAATCCGACTGGGATAAAATCATTTTTCAGAGGAAGCACAGGGAATAAAGCTCCTCATTTAATAACAGCTTTGACATATAGATAAAAGTATAGCTACAGGATATCAAAAGGAATACAAAATATAGGTAAGTGTACTTATATGGGAGAAAAAGATTTACAGTAGTATGTAAATATTACTTAAAAACAAAGCATCTGCAAGATTGCTTAGGTATATACAATGCTGGACATTCATAGGTTCATAGGTTCATAGGTGTATATTAGGCTAACAACCACTAAGGCCATTATAAGCCTTCATGCAAACCAAATGTGACTATCAAATTTGATTTATATAAATGGAGATTTACTGACTGCCTATGTCCATCAGAGACATAGATGCCGGATCAGGGGTAAATTCCTGATTACCCATCCATTGGTCTTAGTTGAGCTAAAATAGGGATAGGGAGGAACTCTGCTTCACATGGATGGGGAGCCTGTTCCAGAGAATGAGGATTCTGTGAGAAACATATCTGTCTCTCCTACCATACACCCATCCCCAACCCCTTTTGCCATTTTAAACATGGGGTCATGTCCTATTTATGTTGCAAGCAAAATTTAGGTCTTGTAATCTAGCAGTGACGATGCTGTTTGTTTTGCTGCTGTGTGAAACGTTCATTAAAACAGGGTCCAGGGATGCCTTGTATGCCAGGCAAAGATCACCTATCAGAAGTCTGTATGATACTGAATAAAGAGACAGGGATTTTAGGTGATCAGCGTAGGACATTGTGTTTACCTCCTGTATTCTTTTATAAGGGATGCTTGTGGACACTCCAGTTGCTGCATTTGTCTGGTTAGGTATATACAGAATGGGGCATTATACTCTATGATGGGTCTGATGAGGGCCAAGTATAGTGTACATTGACCTGTCTGGACGTAAATGCCATGCCCTAACATATAAGTTGAGCAATATAGAAGGATTTCCTTACTAACTTGGACACATGTTGGTCAAAGGCTAGATTACTATCTACATGAGTTCCCAGATCCCTGACTAGTAAATCAACTTTTAAGGGTGTTTTATTGATGACATAGTTACCCAGGGTGGCAGACTTACCAAAAGGTACTACAATTCATTTCTTGATATTGAGTTTAAGCCATGGCTTTGGCACCAAGTGTTTGTCTGTATTAAACCTTCCTGTAGGGTGTTCTCATATTGGGGGAATTCAGTGACTGCTACCATTTGTAGTCATCTGTAAACTTGATTAGCCAAAGGCCTTTGGCATTGGTTTTGACATCTGAGAAGTAGATGCCAAAGAGGAGTGGGCCAAGCACAGACCGCTGGGGGACTCCACTGATAACCAGCCTCTTTGCGGATGTGGCCTCACCAGTTCTAACCTCCTGAGTCCTATCAGTGCTTTAGCTAGCTATTCAATGTGCTGTAAAGGGGTTTATACCTAGTTCCATAAGTTTATTGACAATGCCTGAGTGGGGTATTATATCAAATGCTTTAGCCAGATCTAGGTAGCCAATATGCACCATTTTCCCCCTCATCCATTTCCGTTGTGACCTTTTCAAAGTATCATGACCTTCATTTGACAAAGCCAAACTGGGATGGATCCTCCTTTATGAAGGGGGATGGCTGTTGCAGTCCTCCATTCATGTGGCACAAGCCTGTTTTAAGATTATAGTTACATAAGGACTTCAGTGGTCCTGAGAAGTCATATTTTAGGCTCTTCATGAGGTATTCTTGGATGTTATTGGTGTCCATTGAGGCCATGTTCTTGGGTTTAGTGAGTTTATTCAGTACATGCTCCCTAGTTATAGTTGGAGAGGTTATGTTTGAGGGTATTTTTGAGAGGATGGTTGAGGGTGAGACGTGGGTAATGTTGAAACAGAATTTGTCTGCTAACAGGTTTACTGTAGCACTGGGCTCTGTAAACATGGTGCCATTAACCACAAGTTCAGCACATAGCTGGGTGTGCTGTGTGCTGTGTACTGCCGCTGAAGCTTCTTATATTACTGTAGAAGGCTTATAGTTATTTTTCACTTGGGAGGCTACCTTAACCTCAAAGCTGGCTTTGCCTGACCTAATTATTCCTCATAGTTGCCTACTGACTTCGATGTGAGAGTTTCTGTCTTTATGGGAATTATTCTGCCTAATGTTTGCCATATTTTTTCCTTTTGTTGTATATCCTGTTTAATTTGAGAGGCCACCAGGGCATTTTGTTTCTAGGGCTAGTCCTGAGTTTACTTCTTAGAAACAGACCCAGGCTTGTATATAGCAAGAATAGATATAAAATTGCAAATGATACTGTAATATTAGCTGTGATTTCTAGCAGACAGCTTAAGTATGGAAATATTAAAAAGGTGGGGTGGTTGACAGTGAATATATTATGATATGCTAGTAGTAGAACAGCTATTTAATTATCATTATATTTAAGACTGAGAAATGAAGTAATTAGGAAATGGAGAATGGTTGGGGGTTACCTGGGACTGTTATAAGGAAGATTAGTTTTGGATAGTTGAGGAGTGAGAATGATGAAACTGTGTTGTGGGGGGCAGTGAGATAATAAGTGATCTAACTAGAGAGAAGAAGAAGAGAAAGAGTCTTTGTCACTTAGAGCCTGTGATTGATATAACTTATGTAAACAAAGTTACTCCTTGTGGTTTAGTGAGTTAGTGAATTTATAAATTAAAAATGCAACTCCTGTTAATGTTTACTTCAGTATCAAACAACATGAACAGTCCCTTAAATGTGATATCACTTTGTTACTAGTTCAACTAGCATATTTTTGTGAAGGTAGAAGGAAACCAAATTATTTGGAGAAAACCTGTGCAGACAGAGGAGAACGTGTAGATCCACAGAGACAGTAACCGGGCATCAAGCATAAAATGTGGAGCTCAGAAGAGAACTTAACAGTGAACCACCATCTTGTCCAATAATAATAAATACAATGCTTTTGTTAAACTTTTTTTATACAATGTTCTGCCTTTCAGTGCTGCATACAGCTGTAATAGTTATAGTATGCTGTTTTAGCAATAGTAATTATTATAATTAGTTCTGAACACAGTAAGTTTCGAATATACAGCTTTAAAAATATTTCTGATATACATTTCATGCCTATAAACATATATTTAATTTATTAGCTTTAGACTCTAGTGTGAACTTCATAAATACTTTTTTAAATTTTTGACTAAAATAGAGCCCTGATCTCAGTGGACCAAATTTAGTGTCAACCTGAAGACCACATGAATAATACAGAGTAACGTGGATAGTACGATAGGTAAAGATAGTACAATTAGAACATATGACTAAGTAATTTTAGATTGCAGAGTGTTGAGACTACCCTTATTTACATATTTACATATCTATACTATAAGATAATAAATAAAATGGGGGAAATTAATTCAGAAGGAGGGAAACAAAAATGGTTAAAGACATTTAGTAGAGGTCTGCAGGCAGGGAGGAATTACTTAATGGAGTGAGTTGTTAGGGCTAATTTTTTGAAATAATTGCATTTTTCTTAAAAAAAAGAAGGCATGGCTAAGTTCCATTAATTTCCAATGATGTTCATTTTAGCATATTTATGTAAAATGCTATTCTGTTGGTTTCATTTTTTCAAGTCTTTTGGGTTTCTAATACCATAACGGGAATGGACCCCATTCCTAAATCAGCGAATAATTACAGTTCCTGAAATTAGTATTGTTTCAGTTTTTCATATTTGCCAAGAATGCTTTTCTTAGCACCCACAATGTTTCCTGAATTGCTTCCTTCTTTAATTCATATGGGGGTTATATATACTGGTAACATATCTAATTGCAACTTTGATTTTTTTTTTTTATTAAATTATTTGCCCCTGCTACTATTGGAACTGACTCCGTATCTTTCATCCTTTTACAATTCTCTCATTTTTGCCTGCATATCCTGATATTTTATGACTTTGTGTCTATCTGTGCATAAGTCACTGCAGTTACTGGGTGCAGCAGTTTCAGTAATCAATGCTACTTTTGTCTCTTTTTCATGGGCTACTATATCAGGTTTTGCCACATCTATTTTTTGAACCATTAGTAATTGGTGATCCCATGTGATATAAACTTATGCTTTATGGTTCAAGTTTCCAGTGCTTCTCAATGACTTCTATATTGTAGTGTTTGCACAATCCCCAATGAAACAGTCTTGCCATATTATTGTGTCTTTCACTACATAGGCCGTCTGCCATTTGTGCATCATTCACAGCAACAAGATGTGTTACTGTTTATAGTTCTGTTTACAGAACCTGCATTTGTCTCCTCCTTGCACATGCTCAATGGACTTTGTAAACAAATGTGTATGTAGACAACTACCCTGGGGCATCGTTATTGTTACTATTTTGCAGTATGATTTGGTGAATGTACTTTTGGACCACTTACAGCCATAGACTACTGAACTCAGTCTAGTTGTCTTTCATCCATGTTAGGGGGGGGGGGGGTCAGATGCTCCGATTATTGACATTGCCACTCTCGGTACCGTCTGCCAGTTTTACGATTATTATAACTGTTAGGAAAGGCAGTAGCAGTCCTGTCTCATTCCTTAGGGAATCCCATGTTCCTTTTCTCTGGAAACAAACACATTATCCCTCTACACAAAGAGGAAATTCAAAAGACATTCCTAAATTTAGATCTATAGCAATCTTGTTCCCCTTCTCCAAAATACTTGAAAAATGTATTAAAAAACAGTTTCTATATATATATCCTTCAGGAAGAACTTCTATCTCCCTCACAGTATGGCTTCGCTCATTCCCATAGTACTAATACTGCACTTCTAACTTTTATAGATACTGTCAATAAAGTTAGAGATAACGGCAAACTAGTCTCCTCCTTATTTCTAAAATTTTCTAAAGCCTTCAGTTTGTCACAGCAAACTTCTGCTTCAAATGTCCTCATTAGGTTTATCTCAGGCCATCCTTTTGTGGATCAAAAGATATTTGTCCACTAGGTATCAATCAGTAAAATGGCACTCCATCCTCTCTCCATACCTCCAAGTCACCACCGATGTACCACAAGGCTGTATCCTTGGTCTCTTTCTCTATAACACTATCAGCAGCAAGTTCCACACATCTACTCAGCAGGCCTCCCTAATATAAAACACAGATGACTTCACACTCATATGGACATCAGACAACCTGGCATATCTCTATGGAGGTACTCAGGAATTTTTAACAGCTACTGAAATATGGCTTTGTAACTCACAACTGATGTTCAATCACCCAAAAGCAAACTACTTTTTGTTTCCCCCAAATCCTTCTCTCATGAAAAAAAAAACACATTTAAAATCCTTCCTCTTAATATTACAACCAGCTTCTCATAGCAAATTATTAGGGTTGATGCATATACAAAACTGCATAAAAAACAGAAATCTCAAAAACTAGGAAAACTTTACAGAGCCAAAAACTTTCTCACCAACAGAACTAAAACTACCCTGCCATTACTTACTTTCTCCCCTCACTATTTTATGGCACTCAGATCCTTAATAGCTTCCAGGCATCACAAAAAGCAAAACTTGTGCAATGCTATATTAAACAGGCCAAATTTGCAGCAAATACTCCTTTCAGAACCAACCACTATATAGCACTAAAAAGCCTAACTTTGTTAGAATTACTGCATAAACTGACATTTACTCAGCTTCTCTCCACCTCTAAAATTATCCAGCATCCATCTGCTCATGCAGCATTAAATACCATTCTACGCAGCCGTGCACCCACTTGGTCATTATGATCCATTGATCAAAAATTCGTCTCTGTTCAGAAACGTATAAAATCTTCTGGGTATAGTCTGATCTCTTAACATGTTGCTAAGGCCTAGAACTCTTTACTTGTATCCATCAGATCAATACCCTCCCTGCATTCCTTTAAGACCATTATGAAAGTCTTCCTTGCCAAAGTCTTGCTCAGTTCTTGCTCAACCCCAGGATAAACTATATCCCTAAAAATGAACAAGTACCTATTCATACCTTCATCTATGTACACCTGTGTCTTCTAACTTCTTTACATCAATTTCTTTCCCCTGACTCTCCATCTAAATACGCTATAACCCTGTTTTTTCCCCTCATTGCAATTCCCGTTTGTGTTATAGTAACTTACCATTAATTTCTCTAAACTAGCTAAAATTTCTCTAAATTTCAAATCATTGTCATATAAGTTGTATCTATTCTTAACCAATGTTTTCACATTATGTCTAATTTGGTATAATTATTCAACTGTAGATGTGTTTGTATTATTTTTGAAAGTTGTAAAGTTCCATCCATCTGTCATCAACCCCTTTTCCCACCTTACTCATGGAGTCAGGGTGTCACTTCAACAGTGGCAATCATTTCAAGCCAAGGCTTACACTGCCAGGTGGCTAGCCCTGCTGTGGCAGTTCCTCCATACCACTCACTTGCACCTTCAGCCAATTTAGAGTGTCCAGTCCACCTAATCCATGTCTTTGGAATGCGGGAGGAAACTGGAGCACCCAGAAGAAACCCATGCGACTGCAGGGAGGACATGCAGACTCTGAACAGAAGGCACTCCATCAGAGAATTGAACCAGAGAACCTCTTACTGTCAGGCAACAACGCTAACAACTACATCACCGCGGCCACCCATTGTAAAGTTATTGTTCTTAACATGTGTTTGGAATACTTTGGAGCTTTTTTTCCTTGGCCTCCACTGAAAATAGATACTTCCTCAGTCAGACCTTCCCATAATCAAATGACAATAAATAAATACTGTTGTCTTATTTTTCTGTAAAGCCAATGATTAACATTAATCATCATGCCTTTGCAGCTTTATATCAGTTTTATTTTTGATCTTACAAAGTGGGATGTGTTTCTTTAATAATTAGAAATCACTCCATGCAAACCTGCCATTTTCTTTTATGCATTCATTTAGTCATTCATTCATTCATTCATTCATTCATTCATTCATTCATTCATTCATTCACTCTTTCATTTTCTGATACCCACTTTATCCCGTTCAGTGCCACTGGTGGGCTGGAACCTATCCCATCACTCTATATGCATGAAACAAATAACTAATCCTGAATGAGAAAACAGTCCATTGAAGATTTACTTTCACATTTTGGGACAATTGTTGTCAGTTATTTCAAGATTTATTGTATCACAAAAAATAATGTTTGTGGTACTCACAGCCAAATGCAGTATATAATATGGTATATGAAGTTAGTTGTAAACTATTCCTAACTAAATGAAAGAATCTCATAACATCTGAACATCTGATTGGATTTGTCAATATACTAATCACTGAAGTATATTCAAACAACTGTTTTATCTCCTTTGAGTTCAATATAACTTGGCTAATACTAACTTTTTATAATAATTATATTCTCAGCAATACTGAGCTATTTGGATATTTCAAAATGTCTTTCTATCTATCGATCTATATATAGATCCACTATTAATAGTCAATCCATAGAAATGTTGATGTGCTTAACATTGAAAAACATACATCGACAAAATAAAAAAACAAATCATCCTACTGTATATGATCCGAGGCTAATCTTTGGCACATGCAATGCAAAAAGTGTTTTTTGCAAGGAGGCAAGCCCCCTGCACTCTCCACACATCCAGATAATTATATATACTAACTCAGAGATTGGACAATGCCTGGAGAAAAAACATATCTTCTTACTTCAGGGATTGTTGATCTCTGACATCTGTCAACCATTTATATATTTCAACCAAAGTGAATCAACAATACAGAGGATGATAAAAGTATAATTTGATCTTTGCTGGGTAGCCCTCTCTCTCTCTCTCTCTCTCTATATATATATATATGTATACACACAGACACATACACACACACACACATACATATGCATATGGCTGCATAACCTTCCATCAAAATTGCAAAGTGTTGATCCAGCAATGACAGAACCTTAATCATCGAGGAAGAAAAACATCAATCCACAAAGGGTCAAAAATAAGGTCAATCACATTGCTTTTGCAGGGGGCAAGCTTCTCTGCACTCCCTCACACCCCATACAAGTTGTATATACCAACTCTTAGATTGCAGAACTGTGGGAAAAGGGAACATTCTCCATCCCCACTGTACTGAGATCTTGTGAAAAAAGCCTGTATGGTTCTATGACCTTATTTTCAATCAGCTACATGAGCTTTTTCACTCATCAGTGGAAATGTACATCAATGAAAAGTACAGCACCCATATATATGTATAAACACACACATACACACACACACACACACACACACACACAGACACACACACACACACATACATACATATATATATATATATATATATATATATATATATATATATATATATATATATATGTGTGTGTGTACCCACAAATGTATATTAATTGTTTTAACTCTAACAATATGTAACATAAAGAGCTTATTCAAATCATATAAAGGTAGTCCTTGAAGCTGTTCTCTCTAGGCCTATTTTAAAAAGGTGCTCTTTGAGCTCAGTCAGACTATCCCAGTCAACAAATAGAAATCAGTCAATCTATCAATTAGTTTTCTGGTCATCCTTAAGTTTTGTTTTTATCTCAACTTCTGTTTATTGCTGAATATGCCAACCTCCCATTTCCTTCAGGAAAAAGCTTCATTCACATTGTGGGAGCTTCCCAAACTCCATACATTATACAGTCATGTAAAAGTGAAATGCTGCACTGTTCACACATATCAATCACTTTCATCTCTGCTTCCTTGTTTGTTTCCTTTTTCTATGTGACAAGAGGCTGGGATTTGTAGTTCAAACTGGAGTCTTGAACTGTTTCTAGATAATGCACTGACACTGAAGGATAAAATGTCAGCTTTTACGGAATCTTCATATTTTCATCTAAGGAAAATCATTAGAATTAAACACTGGATGCTGTGTTCTGACCTGGAAATACCGATTCCTGCCCTGGAATGTTCACTGCTCACATACTGCAGTGGTCTGTACCTAAGTCTGTGAGATGCTTTCCTTGCCTACTTGTGAAGGTTACAAATATCTGCAATCAGGATGCTGATTGGTACATTTCACTATGGTTATTTCAGTCCTGTGCCCAGGGGATTAGATGAGCTACCAGCGCTGGCTCGATCATTAATAAAATTCTGGCTGTTATTTGTAGAGCACTATGTGACCAGAGACCAGGGTCCTGTTTCTTTTACTGTGGCTGTCTTGCTTCAGTTATTTGGAAGAATGCATTCACGCTATAGCTTTTATGAGCATTTAAACTAATTGTGCATTGAGTTCATCAAGAACAGAATGCTGCATATTTAATTATGCATGTTTAAATACCAAACCTAAAAAGCCAACTGCTTTATCTCATTCATTAACAAAATCTGTTATAAAATATAAAATACTACTCAGAGATGTACACGGATGCATGTATGCTTGAATATGTGCATGCATAATTACAAATACAATTAATTGATTTAAGACATAATCTAAAGGCTTATTTTTAGCAGATAAATAACTGAAAATCTGTAATTTATAACTGTTTTCAAAAATGGATCTTAAACCCATTGTCACTCAACTTCCTTGAGTATGATTGCATACCCTCATGATGTTAGCACCATGTTCAACCTCATTAAAGTAATGTCAGTCAGTCTGCTTTCATGATCATTGTCATTTCTGTCTGAGATGCCAGCATATCAGGTACAGAACTGGGTGCAGGATGCAAGAAGGCATGCCAGGGTGGGAAAAGCTGAGTAACAGTAACTGCTATCCCTTTCTGAGAGGGAGAGGCAGCATGTAATCTTAAAAATGCTGTCCAGACATTGACATGCTCACAACAAAGGTGTTAGTAGACAACATTCAACAGCCTTGGCAAACTGGGAGCCTTGGAGAGAAAAGGGAATATTGAAGATGAGTCTGGTCATTCATTTTGGTTCATGTAGTTGGTCTGCTGAAGACCTCCTCATTCCTGTTTCTTCATCATCCACTTCAATATTGATTCAAGGGCTTGAACTACTGTATGCAAGGTGGTATTACATAGATGGGCAAGTTCTTCCCCACAGGACATGCTAGAAATTGGGCACCCCTGTGTTGCATAGTGCCAGCTGTAGAGAGAAACTACCAATGAAGGACTTGTCAATGGCAGTGGAGTTCTTGAGACATGACTTGGGCTTTGGTGGACATAAGCAAAAATGAGCAGGACAGGACCCTTGTAAGAGGAGCTAAGAGTATATTAATAGATAATGCTCCAAATCCATATCATGTAAAGAGCATTTGTTGCTTCATCCATTTTAATCCATGCCAGATGTTGAATAGCTTGTTGTAGGTCTTTGTTAGGTTTCCCTACATACGTTCTACTGTATAAACAAAATATTGGGTTTGGAAGTCTATGTATACACACACACACACACACACACACACACACACACACACACACACACACACACACACACACACACACACACACACACACACACACACACACTGCTGGCTAGTTTCAGGGTGGATAACATCACAAATTAAAAGGAAAATAAGAGAACAAATTATGCACCCTTTGGCATGTGTTAAAAAGAGTAACGTCAGCAAACATGTTAGAATATGGATTTGATCTATTACTTTAGAATGAGTGTGACTAAAGGGATTGTGTTCCTACAAAAATAAAATGGTGGTAAGAATAGCTTTAGCTTTAACCTTGCACGTGGCATTGCTTCTTGAAATTTCGTAGCATACTGAATTATTATATTAGGTACTGTTATTCATTGCTAGGTTTGACCAGTGCCCCCACAATGTCTGTAGCAGTACATTCAAGTGGCACCTCTGTTATTTATTCACTAATTGATTCCAATTTTTTAACTGGTATCGTCTGAGTTATATTAGCTCCTTTACAGATAGGGCCCATGGCGTATCTATTATCACCAGTAAGATGTCCCTTTGAGAAGTCACCCCACACAAATTACTGATATAGGTCAGATATATGCCAGATGTGGGAAGTATGGAAACTGTCTGGATTGCACACTGACACATTGTACATGATGTGTTGTACACTGCACACCAGTTGTCATTTGGTGAAGTGAAAACCCTTCCTGTTGATATACTGTCGTTTATATGGATAGTGTGGAGCCTTGATAGAGATGTGGGTGCAGTCAGTGGTCTCCTATAACTTTATGGAAATGGGCTGTTTTTGTAGAAAACCCACATTTTATTTTTTCTTTCCTGTATGATTCTTGTGAACCACATATCTTCCTTCACATAATTCAGCATTGCATCATGGAAGTGGTGTAGGATTTGTGAGGCAGATGCATGTTGTACACCCTCTTTGTCCCCTGATGGTTACCGAAATGTCCCTGTAGCAAATCAAGCTAGAACTACACAAGGTTTAGTGTCTACAGGGTTTGGTACTTCACCCATACCCCAAAATTCCATTCAAGAATGGTCCATGTTGCCAGTGTCATATGGTCTCTGTCCAAATGATAGCAATCAACTCTGTTGCTGTCACAGAAGTGATGATATGTTAGACATTGTTGGAGCCTTCTGTAACAGGGAGGGTAACAATATACCCTGTCATAGACACTATCTGCAAATATGGCCTCTAATATATATTGTTCAGCTATGACAGCTGGTTCACCAAACATTATGGAGTGATCCCTTTGCCTGTTTACAAAGAAATTTCAGTGTATAAACTCATCACCAGCCATGAAAGATTGTGCAATTTGTATACCTTTATGAATCATCCCACCATATTGTTGAGCCTCATTTGCATTTTCAGTAGAGTTATTAACATAATGTTAAGTATCTCCATGTCATTGTATGGTCATTACTATATTATTCTGGCTGTATAATTCACCTGCATATGTAATGGCTTGATCTGTATCTCTGATACTGCCTGCTTTCACTTTGCCACTCTTTATGTGATTTTTCCCTAATGCATCGCACTGTTTGTTTCTGAATCATATATATAGTTTTTTAGTTGAGGTAAAAATGTTTTACTGTTTTACTCTAATCCTAAATATGTAAGTAATATGTTACACAGTCCACAGGTTTGCTAGACAAATAGTACAATCCCTGAGAAGATTGTTGCTACTCTATTTGGAAGTAAGTAATTGATTTTGAATTTGTGGGAAGGAGGACTGTATTGGCTTTTGCTTGCAATAGTGTAATGGCATTCTTTAGAACAACTGGTAAAAGCCCACTAGAGGGTGGAACATTCTAGACTTCATACTTATCAACATAGCCCCATCCAGTTCCACTACTAAATTAGTAACCTTCTCCTTTAAAGCCACAAACCCCATCCCATTGAGCAAACCTGAATTTAAGGACATCAGCAGAGCAAAGATAATCAAAGTCCATGTGTAGATCTTTACTTTTACTTATAATATCTTTAGCTCCATAATGCTGCACCTGCCACTTATATTTAAAAGACTTGTTCCCATTTAGAAAAAAAATGATTATACCAAGTATTCCCTACAAGATCCAAAGATACTGGGATGGGAAGTTTAAAAGCAAACCACTGTAGTAGTCCATTTGCATTAACAAACTTGCAATGGAAGAAAAATCCTAAAATCCCACGACTAATATAAATCCATCCACATTGAAGACTGTATCAAATGAATTATCAAGGAACTAAAAGCTACAATTAGGAGGACCAAAGCTGAACTTGAACTCAGACTGGCAGCTGAGGCCTAGGACAACTATTATTTCTTCTTTAGCTATGTTAGAAATCTCAAAAAAACAAAACCCACCAGTGCTCTGAAGCAATCCAAAATGCTACTACTTACTCTGACCCAAAGGACATTACAGATATATTGACAGATATGTATAGTGGAAATTCTCCTCAGCGGTAGTCTTTAAAACCCTGAAAATCCTTGATTCCTTAATATTACCTAAGATCTTAAATGAGTAGGTTCCAACTGTGCTATCAAAGGCCAACATTTCATGTCAGACATACCTGGTTGTATAATAAACAGTGCCAAACATGCCTTTGCAGAACTCTTCCTAAATCAGTTCAGTTTGAGGTTAGCAACTGATTATATCCTTGAATAATGGAATACAGCAGTTGTAATGCCACTTCAAAAAGGAGGACTGACCAGTAACCCAGGGGAATTATAGACTAATTAGTCTGACTTGCTTACTCTGTAAGGCAGAGGAACACGTGGTATTCTACTTCAATAACATAGACATCCAAAAATCTTTTACACCATAATATGTAATAGTTTAGTTTTGTAAAGGGAAGATCAGGTCTACTCAGCCTGGTACATTTTTTTGAGAAAGTCACAGAGGCTGTGGATGGAGGTCACACAATCTAGACAGCTTATTTTAACTTATCCAAAGCCTTTGACACCCTCACTTATTCAGGTATTGTTAACAAATAAAAAGATTTAAGTGTAGCCCCAAACGTGTTAAGATAGATTGGAAAATGGACAGAATGTAGAACCTATATAGTTAAACTAACAGGCACCACCTTGGAAAGCAAAGAGATTTGTGTACCTCAGGGATCAATACTTCACAGCCCATCCGATTTGTGATACACTTCTCAGCTAACTCTGACCTGTGGCTAATGAAGCTTTTTGATACCTGCAAGTTAGGTATAATTGTCAAATCATCTTTTAAATGGCACCCCTGCAACAAGAACTAAATTTTATGAACCAATGGTGTACTGACAAAAAGGCTAAAACTAAATGCACAGATGTGTAGCATTGCTGCTTTTGGTAAAATCTTTTTAGCTAGCACCCCACTCTAAACTACTACTGCAGTCAGAGATCTTGGTACCCTGGTTGACAGATCCCTGTCTCTCAACTAATGCATATCACCAGTAGTTAGAATATCCCTCTGTTTGGCATATTTAATAACCAAAAGCTTTAACCAGGACACATACGCACACACACACACACACACACACACACACACACACACACACACACACACACACACACACACACACATGCACACACAAGCGCACACTACAAAATGCACAATATTAAATCTATCCCCTAACCTAAGCATTATCCCAACCCTAAAGCACATACACATCATTCACCACCACCCTGTCAAACAAATTACATTCTACAAACTCATTCACGCACCAGAACATTTAGATATGCACAAACATAAACAAATCTATCTGCTTACCAAACTTGTAGTGTAACCCTAACCCAGAAGCACTAGCAAATACACACATAAACACAAACTTAAATTTTCCCCTTGCCTAACCCTTTCCCTCCCCCTTAAACACGCACTGTCACAAATGCTCCCAACCTATCCCACTTACACTCAACATCAACATTCCTGCTCCTGTTTACAGATATCAACTGTACTTGACACAGAGTGCATTCAGTATATTTTACAAGCTGAACACACTTTTGAACAAACTGCTGTTCAAAATAGTATCAAATATCAATCTATGAATACTCCCTTCTTCTATATTGTTCATGGTACTGTAAAATGTGGAAATATTTTCTTACTAGGCCATCATGAGTCAAATCAAGAACTATAGCTGCAGGATATAAAAGTATTCTTATAACTGTTTGAAATTCTAGATTGATGTTAGGTGATATTCCTTTATCTCTAATGAAATAGATATCATCTTCACATTTTTGCTTATATACCAGACCTTGAGAAATATAATCACACTAACAGAATATCTACAGAGCTTGAACTTCTCTTGCTTCCAGAAATGCAATACATTTCATAAGATTGTTTGTTATAATACAATGTCATCATTTTGATTCAGTTCTAGTTGCAGTCTAACAGCTTCATTTGTAATTTGCATATCAGTCTTCACATTTCTACTATTACCGTTCTCTTCAGCTGCAGTGGAAAATAATTTAGATACATGGCCCTTCACTCTTCATTTGAAACAAGCTAACCCACTACTTGCAACTTCTTGTTTCACATATTGCATGTTCGTTATTGCAACTTCAGTTCAATTAAAAATGTATCATTAAGTAATAAAAGTTTCACTGAAGTTGGGATGGTGGCCTAATGGTTAAGGTGTTAGTCATACAAGCACAAGGTGCAGGGTTTGAGTCTCTCAAGGGATAATTGGCAAAGTTTAAAAAGAGCTTGCAAGGGCAGTTAGCCTAGTACTAATCTATGAACCTAGCTTACTAACTTGTCAGAGCTCTTGAGACCGTTTTGCAGTACCAACTTTCTCTCAGTGCTAGGCACTGTTCTTTTAAGTCTGTCTAATTACTAACATTTTTACTATGCTGTTGCTATCACGTTCTTACCACAATTTAAAAAAAAATGCTTCAAGTCATACAACTGAGCTTGTATTGGTTTGTAAGCACCAAAAGAGGAATGGTTGATTTTTTGACTAGCACATCAGAAGTTACTCCAGCCCTAGCCAACAATTCTTTTTAATTTTGCCACAGTTGGTGTAACTAGTCCCCTCCATTTCCATATATGTTATTAATATCTCTCCTGTCAGCTGGGATGACAGGATTTTTACCCACAGTCTTTGTTCCAATGCTCTTGGGTGGCATATCATTCAAATGCCAGCAAATATGATTGTAAGCTACCCTTATTGCTTACCCATTTCTCTGGGTAGCTGTCATGTTTGCCAGTCCTACCAACTGGTCTTGCAGCTTGCACTAGCTTTTGGTCAGTCTCCACTTTCGATTCCACAAGGTTTTTAATAATTCCTTCCATGGTAGTAGGTAAAAGAAAGCTGCAAGTAAAAGCAGAATAAAAAAGCCTTTTCAGTAAGTACACCAAGAGCAGCAGCAAAACATATTTAGTTACAAACACCAAAGGGAAATATTAGCTCAAATGAGTCATGCACTTGGCAGCAGGGGCGTGGAAAAGAATGTTGTATTGGCCAAAATGCCTGTGTACATGCTCATATCACCATTATAAACTCCTTAAAAACACATTGGAAACAGATGTATAATAACATAGCTTGATTTTGAGAACAAAATGGAAATAAACTACAAATATAACCGATTAGCTTTACTGTGTATTGACAGTACTATTTACAGTACTTTAAGGCAAGGTTTAATGTTCCAGTAGGTTACACATCCATGCAAATTCCATCCCAGTTGCAACAATAGACCGTCAAACAAAAAAGTCACAGCTGCACTCCCTGCTGGGCTCTTTCACTCACCTGACATATCTTCATCTGAGTATGCCACATGCTATATCCACAGTGACCTCTTGTTGGGCCATCAAGCTTCAGTATTCCTGAATATTTGGCCAGAATCCCCATTCTGACCCATGCAAAGCCTTTCAGTAACAAATCACCTTCCAAGTTTCTTGCTTTTAAGCATCCACCTTTGATACAGCACCAAAAAAACACCTGATTTCCTGTCACTTAATACAGATGATTGTCTTAGAAAAAGGTTGGAAGAAAGTTACCATCCCGAGTTCTTTTATACTATTTTAAAGGTTCATTTCAGATTTTTTCATACTTAACATGTTACTCTGTGTGGGTATATATGTATGTGTGTGTGTCTACACACACACATATATATATATATATATATATGTATGTATATATATATATATATATATATATATATATATATATATACAATATGTGTATATATACAGATATATATATATATATATATATATATATATATATATATATATATATATATACAGTATATACATATATATATATATATATATATATATATATATATATATATAATTTATATATATGGATCTGGGACATTTGCTCAAATGAGCAAACGTCCAAATCCATAACAACCGAATAGACTTAAGTGAAAGTGCTTTTATTGAAAAAGCGCTTTCGTTAAAGCGTGTTACAAAAACAAAAAAACAAAAAAACACTGCATTAACGTTAACAGCCCCACTGCACCCCCCCATGTGAGGGGCTGTGCCCCCACACCCCCCTACTTTAATATTCTCCCTCCGAGACCGCACTACAGTGGGGAAAAGGGAATTTTCCCTTACCCGCACCATAGTACAGCCTCGGCAACAGACATACTTGCGCGAAAGTGCTTCTTCGGTTAACAGCCCTTTCGCGTAAGTATACCCGGCCATTTGGGTTTCGGACATTTGCTCATTTAAGCAAACGTCAAAGCACAAACCATAGAAAAATTAGATCGACAGACTCATTCTATTGTGACAGTATTTTAAAACACAACCTAATAAAAGAAACAAAAGCAAACCCCAACAGTAAGACCAATAACCACAAATGTAAAGCAATTACTTCACATTTATGATTTACAAGTAGCCCAAATAAAAAGTACCTACTTAAAAAAAAAAAAAAAAAAAAAAAAAAAACATCCACATACAAACCAGAAACCTCAGCAATGCTGACTGCACTATTCAAAATTCATGGGAGCAATTTTTTACATGGAGGGCTTCATCCTCCATACCACCATAACTTATATATACTAACTCCAAGGTCACTCAACTACACCAAAGAGAATCTTCAAAATATATGCAAAAGTCAGCTATACGTTATATCAACTAGAGCATTCTGTGATCAGTGTCACTCTACAATTTATGGAGTAACATCTGCATTCAACTAATGGAGTCCTTCATAAACTAAATGAATGTAAAAGATGTAAATATGTATAGGAATGCATTTGTCTATATGTGTATGTATATGTATATGCAGAGTTGTTTCTGTAGTGAACTATATGTATATACATACACTGAATGGTTTTTGAAAGCACATACAGCAACCTGAGCCTTGACCCAGGAGCTTAATCCAACTTTAATCCAATTTACTATATGGAATTATATATTAATGTATAAAATATATGCTGCCTTTTAAGATGATAATACTGTCTGATTTAGACTAAAAGATTGTATTTTAATATTTTCCAAATAAATGTACTATGTTTTAATTTTTTCTATTTGGTTTAGCTGTGGTTTTGTCTAGTGAAGCCATTCTTTTTATGAGAGTTGTTTTTATTGGTTTCAGAAAATGGTAAAATGATTGCCTATTTTGAGTGTATACCCATCTTGCTTTGAGCCACTCATAAACAATTGCAAATGTTATGTTGGGAAAGTTGATTTCAGTGCATGTGAGTGACAGAAACTAATTACCAAAGCCCTTAATAAGATCATTTGGGGCTAGTTGGGTAGTGAGTGTAGTTAATCATGCAAATGAAGCAGTAAGTACAGTAAAAATAGATGTAACTGCAGAATATTGTTCATTGAGTTGTAAAGCATGCTGATGGATTTTAAAATGTCAAATGAACATATTTAACCCTTGTTGCTTATTTTGAAGTTGTGAAACATGTTCATGGGCTGAGGAATATAATGATGCTAGCCACTAAACTATCTAAACCAAGACTGTACAAGGAGAGGCAAAATCATAATATAGTAAGTAGCATATGGTATTATAAATCATATTGTGCCATTCATCAGTCTGGGAAGTTAAATTTCAGTGTAAAATTAAATTAAAAAGTTAGAGATAAGTGGGTAACAAGAATAGTTTATTTGACACAGCATGCAATTTACACTTACGTCCTTTTGGTTTTAAGACTTCTTTAGAGTAATTTACTTAGCACACTGAATCACAGTTTAAATAATTGGTAAGCATTTATATCAGATATGATTTAAAAATGCATCTGGCTTTATGTAAAGATTGTAAGTACCAAAAACATGAATTTTATACATAAACCTACTTAAAACCACACTACAAAATTCTCTCTCTCTCTCTCTATGTATGTATATCTCTCTCTCTCTCTCTCTATATATATATATATATATATATATATATATATATATATATATATACACTTAAAATGTTTAAAACTACATTCAGTTATTGTTATATGATTTATGTTTGATGCCTTCTCTCTCTCTCTCTTGCCTATATTTTAGCATGTTTTTTATGCTTACACTTTCATTTATGCCTGGGGATGGGGGCTGACATATTCCCAGAAACAGTGGGGATCCCTATGGTTTAATTTAATTTCAACTTCATTCCCTCTTGCATCTAAGCAGATTTGCTACAGTACAGAAAAGACATATTTTTGAAATGTACACAAATTGTAAAATATCTGTAAAAGTCATTAATAAAAATCTTTTTAATCGTATCTGTGTTCATACATTTATTCAGTGGCTTGCCAGTGGTTTTTACCCACAGAGAACACTTTGCATGGTATACACATTGCTAAATAAACCATTTTTTATTGCTTATGTAATGCCCTTTTGCACCAAACTGTGAATATGAGGCAATGAAACTTATGGGCCAGGATGGATGAAACAGTATTGAAAACACATGCTACACGGATACATTCTCTTGGGTATGCTACTGCCACAGGACCAATAGCTTTCCCATTGGGTTTATATAATATTCTCGAAAGCTGAAATCTCCAAAGCACAAAACTCCGAACTTCAAACCTCAAAGTTCAAAAATGTCAAACCGTAGAACGAAGATCGCCATAGAGTGCAGGAAGGGAAGATTTCCCTTTACTGCACTATAGTGTGATCTCAGAGTTGGTATATTTAAGTAGAGGGGGTGTGGGGGGTGCAAGGGGGCTTGCCCCCCCTGCGTAGAGCATTTTGGTTTTTGTTTTGGGTAATTAGAGGTTTTTTAGTTGGATTCAATGTTGTCAGCTTTTGAGGTTTGAAGTTCATGGTTTTGAGCTTCAAAGTTATCAGCTTTCGATTATGTGATATAGACCCCTTCCATTCTTGTCTGGAAGCCAATTTAGGCTGTTATTCCTTTTGCCAACAAAAACATTTTCTACTAAATCTTTGTAGTGCATGGAGCATGCCGATTACTCTCAAAAAGTGGCTAAATTACATCATAGTTCAGCATTGTTATAGTGCAAAACCTGACCTTAACAATGTTTAGAGTGGTGCTTAACAACAGTGGTAATATTAAGCATTCCTTATACCTTGTTAAGGTTGACTCTGCACTAAAAGCAGAGAGAAGTGACCAGAAAATATTATCATACATCATCAGCAGCAGGACATGATACAGCTTTATTTCAGTTCCCATTTCTGCCTGCTGTCTGTTAAATTAGACACACATTTTGAATTAAACTGCTTTCCTTATACATGCAATTCATAAGGACATCAACCAATTCCATACTACTTTCCTGGAATAATGATCAGGTCTCCGATCATAATGAAGAATCCTGTCTTGCTCACATAATATGCTAATTACAACTGGCGACCTGATCACAATCCTTTGTGTCATACTCCCAGAGCATCTTATGATGTTTTCCATGTGCCACTTATAATTCTAATATTATAAGACTCCACCCTAAAAGTAATTCTGCATTTATGAAGATGTTACTGGTCTGACCTCTTTTGAGATCTCCCCAGTCAGTCGTAATACTCATTTATATAATGTTTATTTAATGTGACCTGTTTTTGTCTCATTTAGTTGAAAACAGCAACAACCTCATTCTTTTTACAATATCTGTTTTCCGATAGTTCACCAAGCTTGTCTAGCTCTCTGGAGCATGCTTCCCGACAGAGTTAATCTATACAACCTAATAGTTGTCCTGTGATGTGTTTTTAACACAATGAGGATGCACACTGACATGGTACAATTAAGTGGTGCTAAATGTTTATTCTGTAAAAAGCAGGCAACACATTTACCTTCCTGCTAATTTAAAAAAAGGCTATATCCTGATAATTAATGTTGTCTGCAAAATGTCTGTGTTCATATGAAAAACTGTTGAACCTTTCTTTGCTACAAAAAAAAAATTTCAATAAAGTGACAATAACAATACACACATTTTGTAAAGCCAAATGTGTATAATCTTTTCCCACTCAGTAGTTATATTTGCAAAACATGAGACCATTACAGCCCACATTGCTACACCTTTTCTTTGGTGCTGGAACTTGCCATTAAAATAAAAAAATATATAAGTAATGAAAGATGTAGACAGAACAGAATTCATAAAGTGCCCACATCAAAACTTTCCATATGCTTCCTTTTGATTAATAAAGACCTTACCAAGACTACAACCAAAGGCAGTGACTGAATGTCTACAGTAAATAAACAATTATTTGCAGCACTACAATCTCTGATTTTTTGTATAAAATGACATATGTTATAAAAGAAACAGTTTCCTTTATACGTTTTTTTAAATATACTGCCCACATAAACATTTAAATCCTTCAGATTGCAAGTATTGCCCATACTAGATACATATTTGACTCATTCAAATGAGGACCTTTCTACACATTTAATAATACTAGAGCTTTAGATAAGTTAAATGATTCATTAAATAAAGCTTGTAAAAAGTTTTTAATACCATTCCAAAATGGCTTAATTTTAACACAGTCAAAAAAATGTGATTCCAATCTGCATTGTGTATTTTCTCATACCTCCAACATATTCCCTTTGTGGAAGAATTAATTTTAGTAATTCTATCTGGAGTTAAGCATGCTCTGTGCAAGCATTTCCAATTAACAACTTTCCAGTATTGTGTAAAGGATGTAAGTTTTATTGATAATAAAATATTTGATTTAATTTTTTCATTCAGCTATAATGATTCTCCTTTTGTTATATAATTCCAATATGAGGATTTGGGTGTTGTTTTATAATATATCAATATATTGTAAAATTTTGAAATACTATTTCCCATGTCATAATCATTATATATGATTTCATACAGGTATTTCGTAAGTTTAGGTATTTCTTTAAATGAAGAATTGCTAATTATTCTGCATAAATCTTGCAAATATGTCAGAATGCTTTGCATAGTTAGCCAGTCTTTTTGTAGAATTTTGTATGTTGTTTCTATTGTTTGCATATCCAGAACTTTTAGTTCTGTGATACATTGAAACCAACAAACAAACAGATCCTTTCTGTTCCCAAGAATAAATTTTTTCTGTGTATATTTTTTGTGGATAGCTCTTTGTAACTCTGAGTGGTGTTAAAAGATCAAACCAGATTTTTAAATCTATATTTGCACTAATAATTTTCCCAAATGAGTCAATGTAATAATTAATCATACGAGTTTTATTGGGCTTAATTATGTTATATTGCATACTAATACATATGTGCCATGGCAAATTGTTTTTATCTGTTAGTTGAATTTTTTTTGAAAATCAAATTTATTTATTGATATTAGAGTTAGTAATTCCATCCAATTTGGAGAATAATTTGGACTTACCCAACCTGAGATTGTTTTAGATACTGGTGCTTTTATATATATTTCTATATCAGGAAAGTTTAATCCTCTCTGTTTCCATGGCCTGATATGATGTATTAAAGCTATTCTGTTTCTTTTGGGAAACCATAGAAATTTTATTAGGCATGAGTTTATTTCTTTGAGTATATTCCTTTCTGGTAACAGTTGTATTGCCAAAGCTATATATAGAATCTTGGGTAGTAAAAGCATTTTTATTAACTGTAGTCTGTCTTCAAATGTTAATATTATTTTGTTCTACTTTTCCACAGAGAGTTTAACTGTATTGATGATATTATTGTAGTTTTTTTGAGAATAATTAATTATTATCCTTGCATAACTCAAGTCCTAGATATTTTAAGGTAGATTTGTGTTTCCTATAATGTGATTCCACTTCGTCTGCAGTTCTTTTTTTTATTTAAAAATAACAATTTTGATTTTGATTTATTGAAATGGAGTCCTGAAGTCCTGTAAAATGTGTCAATTAAAACATCTAAGTCTTGTAATGCCTCTTTTGTATTGGATAATGTTAATAATATGTCATCAGCAAAGAGCATTACTTAAATTGTATTGTTCATAAACATATACTCCTTTGATTTTTATATTGTTACATATTGAATCTGCAATATTTCAATATCCAAACCAAATAGAATCTGTAACATGGGACATCCTTGTTTAGTACCCTTTATATATGTATAGAATCAGAGGTGAAAGGACCTAGCTTAACATACGCTAAATTATTTGCATATATATTCTTTAGTAGATGAACAAAGGAAGAAAGAAATTCAAATAACACCAGAATTATGAATAAATAGTCCCAATTTAGGGAATCAAAGGGTTTCTCTATATCTAAGCCAATTATGAGTCTTTCTTTATTTTCTTTATTAGCATAATCTATAAGAGAAATTATCCTTTTAATATTGTCATGTGTGTGTCTATGATATATAAATCCAGTTTGGTCATTATTTATTGTTTTGGATAGTGGTATTTTCATTATGTTAGTTAATATTGTCATAAATATCTTATAATCATTATTTAATATTAATATAGGTCTATATGTGGTACAGAGGTTTGGGGATTTGTTTTCATTTAGGATTGGAGTGATTAAGGAATATCTCCAAGAGGTTGGTATTAAAGCTTGCGACTGAATTTCTAATAGAGTTTTATGGAAGAGGGATAGTATCTTTGAAGGAAAAAGTTTATATATTTCCATAATTATGCCATCTATACCTGGAGCTTTATTATTTTTGCCCTCTTTTATTGCATCTGTAATTTTTTGTAGGACATGGATGCTTGCAGATCTAGTTTTAATTTTTCTGGTATTTTTTAATATTAGAACATTTTTCATCTAGGTTTAAATGATCGATATGTATATTTTCTTTTTGGAAATGTTCCATATAATAATTTCTGTAGGCATCACAAATGTCACCTATATCCAAGACATTTTTCCCTTTCTTTTCATGGAAGATACTTTTAATGTTATTAGCTTTTGATTGTATTTTGATTCTTGTGGATAAATTATGTAGATATTTGGGATAAGTGGCCAATGTATTAATTTTTAGTTTTTCTAAAGTTAAACTAGTTTTATGTATTAGAATTTTGTTGTATTTATTGTTTAATACTTCTACTTTCTTTTTCATCTCCAAATGATTTTGATTTTTTCAGCTTTTACTGACAAAAGTTTGGATTGTTGATGTAATAATTCAGAATCCCCTTCTCTGATTTTTTTTATACTAAGATAGGGTTTTACCACATATGCAAGCTTTTAATGGGTCCCATATCATTATTTTTTATCTCTGTGATGTAATTAATATCTAAAAAGAACTGTAATTCAGATAATAACCAGGGTTTGAACTCTTTAATTTTAGTTATATATGTTGGAATTCTGGAGTTAAAGATTAATGGTTTGTACCCATTTTGAAGTTTTAATATCAATGAATTGTGGTCTGAAAATGAGCAGGGAGTGATTGAGAAATTAATGATTTTAGAGTGTAAGTCATTGGCAGCAAATATTTTATCTATTCTAGTTTGGGTACCAAATCTGTGATCTTGATGGGAAAACAACAGTGATTTATCTTCTTTAAATCTGTAAGTATCTACAAGATGAAATGATTCTACCCACTTGTTTATAGCTTTTGATACAGCAGATGTATGCAGCGGTCTTTTATTTGCAGTTTCAGAAATATCAAATATACATTTAAAATCTCCTCCTAATATTAAGTTGCCTTTATAATTATTAAAAATGAAATCCAAGTATTTTTTAACAGTTCCTGATCCAATGCCTGGGAACCAGTATAGACTGGCTAGGGTCCATAGTCTGTTATTATATTTAACAATTACTAATGCCATAAGGCCTTATTTATCTTCATACTTATAAATGAGTTCTGGGTTAATCACATTTGTTTTCCATAAAATTGTTACCCATTTTGTCTTTGTCTTATAAGTGGATTGTGCCAGTATCATATATTCCTTAGGATTCCATTTGTAATTCTCATTTGTTTTGAAATGACTTTCTTGAAGGAAGACAATTTGTGCTTTGTTCAGTTTTAAATATTTCACTAGATTTGATCTCTTGCTAGGATTGTTTAATCCATTGACATTTAAGGATAATAAAGCTAAATCCATCTTAGGTTATTTAGACTATGTATTTTTTGTTTTACTGTGACTATTAAACATTTTCCTCTGATAACTATAAAGTATATGTTTGAGCTTTTGAAGAATTATCAGTTTTATACTTTGGTGTTTACCATTAAAGTATTGTTTTGGTCAGGCATACTAAAATCTTTTTGTGAAATAACAAATTTAAATTAATAAATGTTAACAAAACTAAGATCCACACTAGCAATAGAATGAAAATCATTCCTAATCTGATGGATAAATCTAAGTCCATCAGATTATCACTCATACCTTGACAATCCAGAACATCTGAGCTCCATAAATTGAATTATCATATGTAGAATATTTGTAATAGGAATAAGCAATATTTATATTATTTTGAACAGATATAGTACTATTGTAGATTAGACAGAATTCTAATAGAATATAAATGTCTACTTATTGTATAAGCAATTAATTACATGAAAGATAGATGACAAGCAATTCAATCATAGTAAAGTAGGATGTATAATATAGAAAACCTCAGTACAAAATTATAGCACACAGTTATTTAACATATTCACCCTTATTGATGATGTCTTTCAAAACGTATTACTTAATATAAATAGATGGTAATAATATTTATACCTAATGTTTATAATACAATGTATTTTACTGGATATATCAGAAGTTGTATTTCATTGTTTGCCAGGATTTAAGTAATGACTTTGTTTGCTGCTTCTACTTCTTCTTTCGGCTGCTCTTCCTGTCCTCTGTATTTTGCTCTGTCACAGAAACCACCTGCATGTCCTCTCTCACCACATCCATAAACCTTATCTTAGGCCTTCTTCTTTTCCTGTTACCTGGCAGCTTCATCCTTAGCATCTTTTTCTCAATATACTCTGCATCCCTCCTCAGCACATGTCCAAACCAATGTAATCTTGCCTCTCTGGCTTTTTCTCCAAACCTTTCAACCTGGGCTGACCCTCTAATATACTTATTCCTAATCCTGTCCATCCTCATCACACCCAGCACAAATCTTAACATCTTCAAGTCTGCCACATCAAGCTGTGACTCCTGCCTTTTTGTCATTGCCACTGTCTCCAACCCATATAACATAGCTGGTCTCACTACCCTCTTGTAGACCTTCCCTTTCACTCTTACTGGTACTCATCTGTCACAAATCACTCCTGACACTCTTCTCCGCCCACTCCATCCTGCCTGTACTCTCTTCTTCACCTCTCTTCCACACTCACCGTTACTCTGAACTGTTGATCCCAAGTATTTAAACTCATCCACCTTCGCCACCTCTACTCCCTGCATCCTCACCATTCCTCTATCCTCCCTCTCATTCACACACATATATTCTGTCTTAGTCCTGCTGATCTTCACTCCTCTTCTCTCTAGAGCATATCTCTACCTCTCCAGGGTCTCCTCCACCTGTTCCCTACTCTCACTACAGATGACAATGTCATCTGCAAACATCATAGTCCATGGGGTGATAAAGGATAATGAGGGAAACGTACTCACAAGTGAGGAGAGTGTGTTGAGAAGATGGAAAGAGTACTTTGAGGGGCTGATAAATGAAGAGAATGAGAGGGAGAGAAGGCTGGATGACGTGCGGATAGTGAATCATGAAGTGCAGTGGATTAGCAAGGAGGAAGTAAGGATAGCTATGAAGAGGATGAGGAATGGAAAGGCTGTTGGTCCAGATGACATACCTGTGGAAGCATGGAGGTGAAATGGCAGTGGAGTTTTTAACTACATTGTTTAATGAAATCTTTGGAAGTGAGAGGATGCCTGAGGAATGGTGAAAAAGTGTTTTGGTACCGATTTTTAAGAATATGGGTGATGTGCAAAGCTGTAGTAACTACAGAGGGATTAAACTGATCAGTCACAGCATGAAGTATGGGAAAGAGTAGTGGAAGCTAGGTTAAGAAGGGAGGTGATGATTAGTGATCAGCAGTATGGTTTCATGCCAGGAAAGAGAGTGTTAATGGAGAAGTACAGAGAAGGTCAGAAGGAGTTGCATTGCGTCTTTGTGGCTTTAGAGAAAGCATATGACATGGTGCCTAGAGAGGAGTTTTGGTATTGTATGAGGAAGTCGGGAGTCTCAGACAAGTATGTAAGAGTGGTACAGAATATGTACGAGGGTAGTGTGACAGTGGTGAGGTCTGTTTTGGGAGTGACAGATGCATTTAAGGTGGAGGTGGGATTACATCAAGGATCAGCTCTGAGCCCTTTCTTATTTGTTTGTTGCTAACTTACTTAAAGCATCAAGTTTGATTTATGTAAACATTAAGTTAGTGCATTTTAATTATTTTAATTATCAGTGCATCCCTCTTCCCCCATTTCCTTCACATAAGGATTTTCATATCTGTCATTTCTTATTATAAAATGAGTGAAATTATAGGTTAAAAACAACAAATTCACTCATTGTGATTAATGTTTAAAAGTTCTCTTTCCATATTCATAAATTGCCATTTATGGCATATACTGAATGTTTTTAGATTTAAATGGCAACATTCTATTTTGTATAATTAGCAAAGGTTAAACTGAGTGATTATTGTCAATTTAATACTATTTGTTCAGAATGTGATTGTTACATTCTGTGACATCCCTAGTTCAGACTTCTGCTGTTTCCCCTGAACAACTTTGTCAGTTTATGTCATGTATAAAACATTAGTTATCTCGGTAACAGCTTAAGTATTATGTATGATCAAGATGTGTTACAAAGCCACAATTCAAGTTAAAGCAATTTTATGACTTGATATGTACATTTACTTATATGAGAAAATGTCATATATGACAAGTTAAAACAGTAGTGTTATTATACTCAATCCCATGTTATTAAACTGAGTGTCTATTGTCAATTTAATACTATTTGTTCAGAATATGATTGTTACATTCTGTGACATTTCAAGTTTAGGCTTCCTTTTTTCCTCAAATATTTTTTTATTTTCAATTAAAATAACATTTACATAATATTTTAAATATCATTTTAAACAACTATATACAATATTTACAATAGCCTGACTTTCAATTATATACACTGTATGTTATTAAATATAGAATAAACAGTTCAGTTATCCGAGATACAATATTGAATATTGCAGAGTGTCCAACAAAGATATAACTTTCTTCCAATGATTATTTACCAATGGCCTGGGATAGATTTGTAGTTCTTTGATTTTTATTTCCATCGATTCAGTTGTCTTCAGTAAAGTGTAGAATTCTTCCAAGGTCAGGGGTGTATTTGAATTCCACCTTCTGGTTACACATTTCCTAGATATAGCAAGTATTGTCCATAACAAATACATATTTGTCTTATTCAGGTAGGGACCTTCATTTACATTTAGTATAATTAATACTTTAGCTAAGGTGAAGGATTCATTAAATAAAGCTTGTAAAAAATGATTTATTGCATTCCAATAAGTTCAGGCTTCTATTGTTTCTCTTGAACAGCTTTGTCAGTTTGATGTCATACATAAAACATTAGTTACCTTGGTAACCACATAAGTATTATATATGGTTAAGATATGTTACAAAAACTGCAATTCAAATTAAAGTAATTACATGACTTCTTATGCATATTTACTTATATAAGAAAATCATCATGCTTCCCCATGATGTTTAATGCAGTGTATGTTATTTATGGCAAGTTAAGACAGTAGTGTTATTATTGACAAGCCCATGTTGTTAAATCCTGTGTTTAATATCTAAATTCAGCAGACTGCTTCATCTTATGTGACGATTATATATGTTATGATTAGATTTACTAAAATCATACATTACATAACTGTTTTTTTTTGCCTGTTGCTTAGTTATTTGAGAGACCACAAGTCATAATGTTTATTCTTACTATTAGCTCCATCCAAGCATGTTTATACAGTCCCTAGACATTAAATTATGAGACCCTTCTAGTTTCTTATTTGTTATATTTCCATCCTTACATACACACATATCAGTACTTTAAGCATGGGCAATAATGCCCATCCAGTTTTGCCAGAATACCATTCACTAGTTCATGTGGTGTGTTTCCAGGCTGTTCTTAAAATATCCAAACCAATATTTGTCATGTTTCATTTTACCAGCCTGTTCCATGCAGTGGCCATTCTGCCAGTGAACCACTCGACACACCTTCCATTCCCACAGATATTTCGACAAAGGAAATCAGATGACTTTCTAGCACTTCCCAACAACCCCAAACACCCCTAGAATCAGCTATCCCCATATGCCCAACACGTCCAAGCAAGCTCACCTCCCAGACCACTGCAAAGGGTACTGCACAAGACCAAGTGCTCTTCGTCTTTCACAATAACTCAGACTTCCACTGTTATGTAAGTCCTTAATGTAATGGACCAAAATACATTTTAAATATAAAATTGCACTTATTATTATTTATTTTTTTTATCAATAATCAATTTGAGCTAAACGAAGTTTTGGGAGACCATCAATGTGTGTACATGTGGTTTAAAACAGCCCTTTTATTATATACATTTTTTAAAAGCCAAAAACGTCATTGCCGAGAATCATCTCGGAGGCTCCTCAGAGCCGTTAATCATTATCGTCACTCTGTCTCTGTTACCATAGCAACCTGGGAGCATCTGTTTCTGTTAGTATGTCTGTGTACTGCATACCAGAGGCTCATGATGCACCTGAAGGAAAGCTTCACTTCACTGCAACTTCAAGCCTAAATTCCCTCCCTTTCAGCGAGGCAGCAGCCAGGAAAATAAGAGAGAGTAAACAGATTAAAAAAAAAAAAAAACTCCCAACAAGCTGCCACAACAAGAGACAACACACTCTTCCAACCCTCCCAAATCTCACTCACCAGACATACAAACAAACCATTCTCTGCCAAAATATCCCAAATCACAGTTCTATCCACCCCCTTCTCCTGGATCCAGGCAAAAACAACAAATGTCTCTTCCTAATACACAAGCATCAGCAAACCTCGTTCACAAGCCACAACCCACAGCTTCCCGGAGATGAAAACGGCAACATATAAGAGCTGCCAGACACAGCTGCATCCATATACACCATGTCAGGTTTAATCAAACAGCACTCAAAGCTATGATACCTGCCATGATTGATATTAATTATGTTTAGGCCGAATAATAATGACATTTGTACTAGCTGCCAGACACGGCTGCATCCACGCACACCATATTAGCATTGATCAAACAGCACTCACAGCTATGATTCCTGCCATAACTGATATTAACTATGTTTAGACAGAATAATAATGACATTTGTATTAGCTGCCAGACACAGCTGCATCCACACACACCATATCAGGATTTATCAAACAGTACTCGTAGATGTGATACCTGCCATAATTTATATTAACTATATTTAGACAGAATAATGATGACATTTGTACTAAGAACTTACTTCTATTATTTAACCAGGATATACATGACATTTCTAAATCATACTTTAACTGAAGAAGGCATTAGTCTCCGTGACAGCGTTTTTTTTCAAAACACTCTACTGTTACTGATATGATAAATGATGTTAATTTGTTACGTTTGAGTCTGAACTCTGATGAATGGTTCCTTGTTGAATTAGTTAATTAGTTACTTAAATTATTATAAGCAAAATCAATGAAAAATGAACAAGATAAGTATTCATTGAGTTCAAGTAGGGGAATAGAAACTTCTATGTTTGTATTATATGTTGCTTTGTTTGGCTTATATATAATGTAAATAGTAACCCATCTTGACCCACCTTTGTTTGTGAAGAATTATTGGACTCTTTGAACATTCTGAATAAATCATTACTGTTTCTCAGTTGTTTAGGAATCCCTCCTTTTTTTAAATAAAAACAGATGACAAGTGTAAGAGTTATTTTTTGGGACAGCTATCCTGGAATCAGTTTTTTGTTTCTTCTTTCTAGCATCAGTCCAAGGATTTGTTTCTTTTATTCTTTTGAGAGTAGAGGCCATCCATTCCATTTCTTCTAGGACAGACACTATGTTGTTGTGTTTGATGAATATAGTAGCTTCTTCTAAGTCATTAAAGATTCTCATCTCATTGGCAAAAAGTATTTTTGTATTGGCTGGAAAGGCCAGCTGTGCTTTAATGTTGTTTTGTTTCAACAGTTTTATTATTAGCCAGACTTTTTTTCTTTGTTCTAGTATTCTGGAAGAGTAATCATTGTCAAACCTTATCGGGCTTTGATTGTATATTAAGGGTGATTTTCCCCAAGCAGATTTTAATATTAGTTCCTTGTCCAGAAATGAAAGAAATTTTATAACTATGGATCTAGTTGGAGTATTTGTTGAGTTAGAAGCAGGCTTTCTCAGGGCTCTATGTACCCTTTCTGTTCCAAATGAAAGTCCCTCTTTCGTGTCTAAAAAATCAGGAATCCAGGCTGTTAAGAATGAAATAATGTCTTCTTCTTCAGTGTTTTCAGGCAGACCAAAGATCCTTATGTTGTTTCTCCTTTCCCTGTTTTCTAAGTTGTCTAGTTCATTAAGCAGCCATGTATTCTGTTCAAGCAGAATTTTTTTTGGAATTCTTCCTCTTTGAGCCTCCCTTTAATGTCATTTAGAGAAGTCTCTGTATTTGTTATTTTTGTATGGTGTTGTGATACTAGTTCCTTATGAGTATCAGTCTGTTTTTGAGAATTTAATTTGAGGTTTTCTAAGTCATTTTTAAAGCCATCCATCTTCAAAGATAGTTCCTGTAAGGTAGATGTCATCAACTGCAGTTCTTCTTTGAAAGCAGCATCTGGATGAAAATTCCTTAAGTTGTTCATCAATATATCTCCAAGTTACTTGTCAGGAAAAGTTTTGCATAGCTCCACCAAAACTTATATTTATGTAGTTTAGTAGTTTAGCTATAAATTTCTGACATTTTAAACTTGAAAATAATAACATTTTCCTATATTATTATACTAGTTTATGGAGCTCTCAAAATTCACTGCTCTCAGTTTGCCATTTAGGCTCCGTCCCAGCCTTTATTTCTTGTGTTTCACAATGTGATATAACAGTAAGATTCAAATTACATGCTACCAACTCACTGTGTATGAACATGTAATGATGTATTAAATACCCTCTTTTTGATCAATAATAAACTTAATATAAACTAAAATGTAGTACTACATAAAATAAAATAAAATAATAAATATACGTCCATAGGGTCTAAGCTTTTTTGAATATGACAACTGTTTCAATTAAGTCATTTTCCTTGTAAAAGTGTATTGAATCCTTTCTATTTTTTTTTTATCCTGGGAGGAGTGCATACAAAAAATGGAACGACTTCTGTAATTGGACGAGAAACTGAGGCAATATATAATGGAATTAGTACACCTGCACTTTGCATAGAAAATCTTTTAATGACTACCTTTAACAGACAATGAGCTTTTTATACATATTCTGATCATGGTCACAAAAGAATAACTCCCCGTATTCTCAGATCTTTGTAATTATCAGCTGGCTGAATGATTTTACCATGTAATGCATATAAGCATTCTATATGTAAATTACCAAACTGATACCCCCCAAAGACAACTTAACTAATCTATGAAGTCTGTTATGGTCTTGAATGTTCACAGTATCATTAGTAAAATTTCTACAGATATTTGGATTGGATGTTGGCATGAAAAAAATGAACAAGTAGATAAGGGCCCAGTACCAGTCTCATCACCAGTTATAGTCTCTTGAAACCGAAATGTATGAACCAATGACAAAAGTACCAATTTCAGAACATTTCAACCATACATCAAAGTCCACTCAAACTTCTGTCATTATAATCCAACAAAATCCTTCCTCAATAATTATAATCTCTAAATCAACTGTGTATATATATCACATGTCTGATTGTGATAAAAATGACCACAGTTTGGTATTCCGGTTTTCATTTACACAAATGCACACTAGTCCTGCAAAGACAGACTAATGAGTTTTTAACTTATCAACTCAGCAGAGTCAGTCAAAATCCCAAAATCCAGCAGTTATAGCTATATTGTTGACGTCATCCTTTTCAGATGCCCATGTTAAATAAATAGCAATAACGGCCAAAGTGATATTTAAAAAAAAAAATTTTTCACAGAAACACACAGTAGCCAAAGTATTCATAGGTTCATAGATAAATACTAGACAGTCATTCTGCTAATTTTTACAGACCTAACCAATAACCAGTGAGTTACCAAGGATGAGAATCAAACCCATGCTTTGTATTTGTAAAGTAAGCACCTTAACCATTACACCAAAAGCCAACTTAATGCACATGTATGTACGCATGCACACATGCACACACACACACACACGCACACACACACACACACACACACACACACACACACACACACACACACACACCATACCTCTAAACTGTCCAGATTTTTGCCTCATATTTTTAGTTTGTTACTGATAAAACTTTGTTTTTCCGGCAAATTATTGGCAAATCATTGAGAACTGAAGTCAGAAAATAATGACGCACATTTGAATTTCAGATTTCATACCCTTTAGAAAATTCATGCTAATGCAAAATTGTTATTCTATCAACTTTCTAAGTTTGTAAGACCAATGTTTAAAAAGTGCCCCTACTTTTGGGCCTTTGTCCCCCCATTATTTATGGCTTTGTCCATATTTCTTGCTGTAAGCAGTTGAGAGGTAGGATACACACACACACACACACACACACACACACACACACACACACACACACACACACACACACACACACACACACACAAAACACACACACACAGTTATGAAAAGCCAGAAATGACCAGATATGAGCATATGTAAGTTTCATCCACAGAAAGCTCCCTCACCCACCAGCAGTCATAACCACTTGGACTGTTTACATCCCTTATTGTTATGAAGAAATAAATTACTTATTTTTATTGATAGCTATGAATGAACTATGTGAAAATGTATAAAGGTCACTAGCAAAACACAATAAGATCCAGCCATGTGTCTCACAGTTAAAATAGAAAAGTATTTATAAAAGCATAAAAGTACTAACCAGCTGATAAAATATGCTAGGTCATATGCCCAATATCTGCAGAAGTAAAAGTCATCTGAATAATTCCACATTAAAGAGAGCTATAGAGCTATTGCTAATACAGAGGTTGCTGCTGGCAAATAACTTCACATTTCAGTGCTTCATCTGCAAGTGCAGGACCTGCTGTCCTTGGAAGAATAAATACCTACTGCTGAATATCAGATAGTTCTGATCATTAATCCAAGTAATGCAGACTAATGACCTCACAAATATCAACCCCTTTGCAGTTGCTGGAGGCTGCAAAGAAGGTACTGGAAAAATCTATTACTAAAATGCAACAAGTTTAGACTATTAAAATGTAACATGTTCAGACTATATTATGCAATCCAACCCTATTAATGAATCAGTTCAGTGTTTAAAACAAAGAATAAAACTAAGCAAGTAATACAAATATAAATGCTGCAATAGCTTTTGTTCAAACCACAAGTCATACAAAAAATAGAAATATTACTGCATACACCATACTGTTTTAGAGGATGGGTTTACATGGTTGCAGGACATTTTTATCTCCCTGTGTATTCTGTCATTAAGAATAACTGTCCCTTCTGACATCACTCAGTACAGGTCAAACCTATTTGAATGGCTTATAATGCTGTATTGTTGCAGCATACTCCTCGAGAGTCAACAGAGCTGGATTAGGTTCATAGGTTAGTACTAGGCTAACTGCACTTGCAAGCCTAGCCAGTTATCCCTTGTGAGACTCAAACCCTGCACTTTGTGTTTGTAAGGCAAACATCTTAACTGTTAGGCCACCCTCCCAACCCGGATTATAGAAAAATGGGGCCCTCTCCATGGTAATGAATCAGCCCCCACCACTTATACCAATATCCCATTACTTGGCTGTCTCTCTACGGTTACCATAAACACCGTTCAAACATGTCAGTATGTATACTGTTTTCTTCTTCATTTTTACAATTATCACAGGCATTTGGATTTAAAACTTTTATTTCATATTTTACAGAAAAAATACTGTCAGCCATTTTCTAAACAATGCAAAATGCTCTGACATTGCAAATAGACAGCATGTGAAACAGTAATCTTCTCTTTCGCTGAAACTCACATTTTATTTATTTATTTTCAATAGAGGCCTGGGGAGAAAAGCTCCTCAGTACAATGATGAAAGTAGAATTTTATACATAGGTAGTGTACAACTAACAAATAATTGGCAAGACAAATAGCAACCGCATTTACTATGCTTTTTGAGGTAATTAGAGCATAGATGAAATTATTTGAAAACATGGCATAAACATAGAAACATAGAAAAGTAAATCATTAAATCTTAGATATTTTAAAGGGGCTTAATGCAAGTACAGCTCCAGTTGGAAGATAGGTATTCATGTAGAGAAATTTTGAAGCAGGCTGGATTCTGGGTTGTTCTAATGTCTAAAGGTAGAGCATTCCAATATTTGGCTAAAGAGCAGGAGTACAGAAGCACATTTAGTAAAAATGCATGTGGCAACCCATAAAACTAAAAGAGATGTACTGGGATTCTTTCTCAAATAGCATATAATGAAGTACTAATTATTGCTTATGTGAAGGGTGCTGGAATTCAAAAGACAAATGTGTAACACATTTGGTAAAAGCCTGGGACAGCCAGCTGGACATGTGTCCCTTTTCAGGAGCAGCCCAGGAGTACTGCTTGGTAAAGTAAGTTTACAGAGTTAGACAGAAGACACATAAAGGCTGAGGGAATCAGACCATGTACTACGGGAACAGCTCTTTAACAACTCATAACCTTACTCATTTGCACTAAGTGCTAGACCAACTATTGTAATCAGAGTATGTTACCACCTGTTTGACTGCTAAAAAAACTAAATAATAAACACACAGTCAACATTCAACAAAACAAGGAAAACAAGGGTGACATCCAAAGCACATGGCTCATAAAATGACACCTTTGTTTACTTCAGTCAGTTTCCTTCCTTTACACCATGTCCTCTGGTTCAAAAGTAGATACTAGGCTTACAGTCTAGGGTACAATTGAGCAACTTAGCACAAATTTCCAGTTGCTGAAGGACAGTGCATAATCGTGAGGCAAAATCAGAGATGTTCTGAAAAACTGGAGACAGATAATAGCAGAGTACTCTAAATCACTTAACACAACAACAGGTTTTGTATCAACATGTATTTTATGGACCACAAAAACTACAGAATGGTAATGTTGGCATTCCTCAGCGAGTTACCAAAGTTCAGGGATAGAGGACGTTAAAAATGGTCTAGCAGTTGGTGGGGAGGACTAAGATTCTTGCCTCTGGTAACTAAGGTACAGGGTTTGAGTAAGTCACTTAACTAGATGAACCCCCTAACTGGGGCATTACACACACACACACACACACACACACACACACACACACACACACACACACTTTTTGCAGTAATGCATTGACTCTTGGACAAGGGCATTAGGTGCTGATCATGCTAACAAGGGTAAAATGTGGCTAGGCTTTTAAGGGACCTCGGGATATCAGCCTAGTAACTCCCTATGATCCTGTGATCCTATGATTGCTGTTCTAACATACAGAACTGCATAGTTCATACACACTACCTCTGTGCTTCCATTGTATAAATAAGATATTTTAACTGCTGTTTTGCTTGCATAGAAATAACATTACTGCTGTCATTCTGCTTGCAAGAAGCAGCTACTGTTCTATTTACTTTCACTCTCCACTGCTGCATAGTAAGATAAGTAGAATATGCTCCTGTTGCTGCATATGAAGAAAAGGAAATCCGTAGGTTCATAGGTAGGTACTAGGTTAGCTGCTGTTCTGGGCCATTTTTAGTCTAGCCAGTTTCCCTTTGTGCTCAAAATAACCTATCCCATTTGGTTATAGATTGGACTTACCCATTCTATGGTCAATAATTATATATTACCCCTAAAGAATATAACTGGGATCATACAATAGAAAATGTTATGCAACTTTTGCATATGATAAAGCATCTTGGACTGCATCTGCCCATTAGTAGTACAGGGGGCAATCTTGGTGTAAATTTCTATTTTCCATACTTAGATCTAAGTTGAAGAAAAAATGGACAGGGATGATCTTTGTTTTATGTAGATGGGTATTAAGTTCCATCTCATTTGTATCCCCTGCGAAATACACCTATCCTTTTAAACTTTTCTATTGATGTTGCAGAAGAGGTTTATATCCTTAGACCAAGTATTTCTGATGCCATTTGACTTGCTGATATACAGTAAATCCACTAGTAATGGGTTGAATAATGCCTTGTATGCCAGACAAAGGTCACCTCTTAGCAGTCTGTAGGGTACTGAGTATAGTGACAAGGCTTTGAGTCAGACAATGTAGAACATGTTAAGGTCTTGTATACTTTTAGCAAGGTATCCAAGATCACTTTACTGGTCCTGCTCACATGACTAAGCATATTTCTGATTTCAACTCAGGAAGTCACTTGAGCAAATGAAACAGTCTGGAGGACTAAAGGTGTTGCTCACCCATTGTTAGAGCAGTAATGTTTTTTTTTTTAATGTTTGTTTTTAAATGGGAAGGATTTGCTTGTGTACTGAGAGTAATGAGCAGTAAGTTGTTTAATGTTTTTTTTTAAATGGAGATGAAATGACTCACACTCTGAAAGTAGAGAGCAATAGGTTTGTTGATGTTTTTAGGGACAGACTGGGCTCCCAGCCAGCACTAGTCATCTTGTGTTGGATCCGTCTGGAGGGTTTCTTCCTTGGCTTCCCCTGAAAATAGGCTCTGTCCTAGTCAGACTTTCCCAGTTAACAAATGTTAAATAAATAAAATAAATAATGCCCTTATTAATAGATAGCAATGTTGCTGATACAAATTGGAACTCAGATTTTCCTGAATCCAAGAATATTATAAATATTATGTTCTCTTTCCTGCACCTTTTCTTTTCTTTTCAAGGCTAGGCAGTGGTAAGAGCAGTAGGGTAGGTTGGCAGCAAATCTAGAGATTGTTTTATTGGTGAGTTCCAGTTTAGACAGAAGACTGGCATGGATGTTAGTGAGAATGGGGCCACATAGAGTAAGGTGGGGAGTAGATATGCTTGAGCAAGAGAGAGTCTTGAAGCATTTGTGAGGAATATTTTATGTCTGTACAGCAGGCCTAACTTTTGATGTGTCTTTTTAATGCACTGTTGAATATGGAGATCAAACTTAGTTTGTCATCAATAATAACTCCTAACAGTTTAGTGTGAGGTTCAACACCGATGATAGTGTTGTTACGGAAGGAGACAGTAAACTTATCTTTATAATGTTGGAGGAATTTAGGGAAGAATGATAGAAGTTTCATTTTCTTTGGGATGAGTAGCAATTGATTGGAAGGTAACCATTTTTCAACAAAGTGGAGAGACTGTTGGGTGAGGGTGTGAAGGTGAGTGCTATTATCGGAGGAGATGATTGTGGAATTGTAAGCATATTCTATGACAGAGGACAGTGGACAAGAAGAGTATAGGTCATTAGTAAAGATATTGAATAAGAGGGGTCCAATAACAGAGAATTGGGGAACACCTGTTTGTACAGTTGAGAATGGAGAGAAGTTTGATTGCCATTTAACTGCCTGGTATCTGTTGGAGAGATAGCTGGAGAACCAAGAAAGAGCAGAGTTGGAGAGATTGAGTGTAGCTAGTTTGGTTAGAAGTTTGTGAGAAAGTGTCAAAGGCTTTGGAGAGGTCTAGAAACAGACAGGAGATTAGCTTGTTGTTGCAAGATTTTGTGATACTGTTAGTGAAAGACATGAAGAGAGTAGCTGTACTATGTTTGGGATAGAAACCATGTTGTGTAGGGGTAAGGAGATTTTCTAGGAGTAGGTAATCAAACAGCTGTTTATGTATACAATTTTCAAGGATTTTTGAAATAGTGGATAATATGGCAGTTACCAACTTTATGCAGGGGTATGACATAGGATTTTTTCCAGATTTCAGGTACAATGTTTCCCCGATTGACCTATTGATTAGGATGGAGACGGGGTAGGAGATAGAATTGGCAGCAAGTTTTAGGAGTTGGGGAGGAAGGTTATCAGCTGAAGGAGAGCATGTTTTAAGTTTGCTAAGAAGTGACGATGTAAATTGCGGGGATGGGTTTAAGATTGAAAGAAGGGGTGTGTGTTGATGGGGTGGGATGGGAGAGGTAATGGTGTCATTTTTGGTTATATTGTGAATGAAATCAATGAAGAACATATTAAGAAAGGTAGCAGTATCGATGGGAGAGCTGTTTGGGCATGGGTTGGTTGAGAAGGGGTTTCCAGGATGCAGTAACTTGTTTACTGATTGCCAGAATTTTTGGGGATTAGAGTGAGGATTATGTAGTGGTTTCTGGAAATAATTGTTTTTTTGCTCAGAGTGACCTTTTTTTCGTTAAGTTGCGAAGCTCTGTATAATTTGTAGATCGGGAGAAGTTTTGTTTTTTTCCATTTTAACATGCTATCTCTTTTATTCATTAGTGAATGGGTGGCTTGTGTTAACCAGGGGCAAAATGGGTTTTGACTCTTATTTTCCTGGTGGGGGCCAGGGATTTAAGTCCCTAATAGAACAGAATGATGTGCTTTGGTAAGATTAAATTTTAAAATTTAAATTTTAACTTATACACTGTATTCATTTCCAGCTTGACTCAATAATTTTTTAATTTTTATTTTTATTTGTTTAAAAGCTATATTAATGGGGGTGTGGCCAAGATGCTGGCTGGTTAACAGCACTTTACCTTAGCTCTGGTATCTAATATTCATTTCTGACAGAAAATTAAAAAACAAAAACTGGACCAGCTGATCCATCAAAAGCATGGATTTATATTTCTTAAAGTCCCTGGAAGAATATTTTGGAACTTTTTTCTTTATTTGCTGAATTTTCTGTCAAAATCCTCTCAGAAAGGGCACTGCCATCTCCTCAGCATGAGTTACTCCAAAAGCAGTGTGTAGGACCAGTCAATGAAAAAAGAATTACAAGCCTTGCTTTCCACTATGAATGATTTATCTATAAAAATAGATAAAATGGACAATAAGCTGGATTCTTTTAAAGAAGAAAGTACAAAGCAAATTGGACTGTTTAAAGAAATAATAATGCAACATAGCACCCAGATTACCTGTATGAAAGACTTTCTAAATGACATGTAGGGCAGAGTGACAAGAGCTTCAAGTGGAATTTCTCTTAAAAAACAAAATACTTCTTTACCCATTTAAATTGATAATCTAGAAAACAGATTAAGAAGAAATAATCTTCATATTTATGGCTTGCCAGAAAAGACAGAAGGGGACAAAATCATGAACTTGCTCACATCTTGGTTACCTAATATCTTAAACTTACAGGAGTCCCTTTCTTTTGGAATTGAAAGACCCCACAGATCCTTGGCATCTTCTTCAGTTTCTAAAAAAGTAAACTCCAAACCAAGGTCTAAAATTCTATGCTTTCTTTCTTCCCAAGACAAGGACCTGGTATTGAAAACAACATGTGCTAACTCTCCAATTAAATTTAATGACAACATCATAAGATTTGATAATGACTATTCATCTGTAGTGACTACAAGAAGAAATTAATAGTTACCATTGATCAAGGAACTGAAAAAGAAACATTTTAAAGTTCATCTTTTGTTTTCTGCAAGAATTAAAGTATTCTTTCTGGATGGTACCAAAACCTTTGATACATTAGACTCTGCTTTTACAGATCTAATAAACAACAGCATTATAGATCAATCATAAGAAATGGACTGCTCTATTTTTTTCACTTAAGCATCAAGTAGAGAATAACAAATGGAAAATAGTAGACAAGAAAAAGAAAACAACGAAAATATGAATAATTTCTTAATTACTGTTTTTTCCTGTTATTATAATAGCATCTATTTCATATTCAATTCCACTATAAGGAAATTTCATCTTTTCCATAATCCACAAAGGAAAAAGGGTAAAAGCTTTCTTTTCTTTGTAATATTGATTATTTGCTTCTGGTAAAGCATTCATAATACAGAATTACACTACAAAATACTTAACTTATAGTAAAATTTTACTAAAGAAGTATATGCGGTACCTTTTTAATAATCTAGAATCAATACAAGACAACTTAATAATTCTAAATGTACAAATATATTATTTAATAGCTTCAAAACATAATACACTGCTTGCTTTGCTATATTATAGCACCATGACTATATACTAGAAATTTTAGATTATTCTTATTTCACTTAACCCAGTGCATTTTTATACATCCTGTTAATGAATGTAAGACATTTGAGGTTAATTTAATGCTTACTAGTAGCACCTAAATGGTGGTTAAAGTACATTAACATATAAAAGGGGGAAATGTAATGTTTTCATAAACACTTTGCTGCATAGATTTTACATTCGGAAATATACAAATAATATGCCAGTTTAATTAGTTATTTAATATCTTTATATATCTAATATTAACATCTAGAAGCTATGATTTAGGACTTTTTTTTAAAGGCTTAACTGAGTTATGTACACAGCTATCAAGTGAAGGAGTTTACAGTTAGACACTTCACAAGCTCAAGATGAAATTTTGAAGTGTTTTACAGTTTACTTGCCTTTCTTTCTCATTTTCTCACCAAGATCACAAGCTAAAACACTTCATCTTCTTTTTTAAGTCCTTTTTTCGAGTTTGAGTAATTCCATAGCTTAGATCCATTCACGAAAGTGCGATCAGCTCAAAATGAAGCTAAACAGCTCAGACATGACATGACCACACTAGTTAAAGGTTAAACAAGAGCTGTTTATGCTGTCTAGCTATTTAAATTGATGCACACACTATTATAGCTTCATTGATTCTACAGGCTTATTATAAGTTGTTTATTAGCTCTATTTATGTATATAATATATTTAATCTTTAAAATGTTTTAATATGCATTTTTTTAGTACAATTTATAAAAGAATTGTTATTTCTGGTTGGTTATTAGAAGTCTATAGTGAGGAAGATAAAATTGTATTTACTTATTATAGTCACTGCATCTTAGTCTGAGTTTATATGTACTATTTAAGCAGTGGTATCCCTTTTGTATGGAGCCTGGTTTATATTTGTGAATTATTTAGAAAGATAATTTAAAATAATAACTGCCTACTTTCTGTTATAAGTAAAACTATTAGATAGTCAGACATAGGGATAACTTGTATACGGGCTATAGAGGGTGCATTTGGATGGCTTGGCAATTCAAGTGTAGGGGATCCTTTTTTCCCCATAGATTGTATAGTCTGTTTTTTAATTCAATATTTAATGCTTTATTTCCTTTTTCTACTTTTTTGCATGCCTAAGTGCATTAGGAATATAGTAATTTCACAAGGAATCAAGTAATTTCTTCTAGTTCTATGTATGCTTTTTCTCTTCTTTCTGGTAGCACCACATATACATGCACAGAAATTCTGTAAATAATAGCTTAAGTATGAAATGTATTTCCATTAATGTAAATGGCTTAAATAATAGTTGTAAAAGGGAAAGTTTGATTAAATATTTATGAATCTTTAATCCACAGCTTATTTTTTTTACAAGGAAATGCATCTCTTATAAATAGATTTAAACTGTATTAGCAACTGATTTTATGGAAGAACTCAGCCATTATGCCTAAAGTTATAAATACTTATCAAGATAGATCAGTAATGCTTTGTGTGGTAACTTTAGTGTTAAATGGGAAAACAAATACATTAGTGAAGCTCTACTAGATTCCTGGTCTAGAAGTTAAAGTAGTTAAACAGGTCATATAAGACATTATACAATATTCTAAAGGTAATATAATACTAGTTGGAGATTTTATCTGTACAATAAATTAAAGTGACGCTAAATCTATAAACACAGGTAGGAAAACTGCATCATCAAATGCAATGGCTGAATTTACTGACATGTTTAATTTAGTAGATATAAATGAATACGCTGACCCAGATTCATTATTTTACACATTTTGTTCACATAGGAGTGATTCTCATTCAACAATTGATAGAATGCATTAATCAAAAGAATTAATTACAAAGCTGGATAAATTTAAAATAATTTCTTGCCCCCTATCAGATCATAATACACTTACATTTGACTTAGAAATCCACACAAGACAAAGGAGGTCTAGCATTAGAATGCTGTCTTATATAGCAAACTTAAATGATTTTAAGGAATTTTTTATTAAAGAAATACAATCTTTCCTTGAAATAAACCTCACTGAAGACACACTTCAGAGATATGTATATGGGACCCACTGAAGTCTTATTTATATGTCAAATCTTTAGCATGGTATAATACTAAGAGAAAGCAATGGAATAAAGATTTGATGGAGCTGCAAACAAACATTGACAGGTTAAAACTGAACATTCAGCAGTGCTTGAAGCACTTAACTAACAAACTGGAAGAGGAGTAAAAAATATTTAGAAATGTTGCATCACAAAACTATAATTGATCTAGAGAAGATTAGACTGGTTACTTATTCAGTGAACCCTAGAAATCAAAAAAGAATTGCCAATAGAAATAAAAAGATAATCAGATCAAATAAAGGAAGTATATATACCAGGCACCAGGAAGAAAGTGTCAGATTTAGAAGGAATACTGGAAGCATTTAAAATATATTATAATATTAACTTGCAAAGTACTGAATTAGAACCACATAATGTAGTAAGTTTTTTCTTAAGACAAACGTTGTTTAAACTACAGGATCAACATATTAAGTTAATTGATAGACAAATAACAATGACTGAACTTAAATCCCAAATTAATAAACTAAAGTTTAATAAAGCACCTGGTAGAGATAATATTATTCCAGGGCTGTTTAAACTCCTATCTAAGGAAGATGTAGTCTTGTTGTTAAAGGTGTTTAATCTAGTAAAGGAAGACATAGACATATCTCCAGCTTGGAAGTATACAGTAATTTTCCCTATTTTGAAATCTGAAAAAAAGTGCTAATGAATGCTCCTCTTATAGATCTATATCCATTTTGAATGGTGATTACAAATTGTTTGTGTCAGTTCATGCAGATAGAATTAAGCAGCTGCTTCCTTCATTAGTAGGTGAAAATCAAACAGGCTTCATAAAGGACAGGAACACTTATGATAACATTAAAGTAATACTTTCTTTGACTGACTATATAAATCTTACTAAGAGAAATATGACCCTAGTGAGTCTAGATATAAACAATGCTTTTGATTCAGTTAATTGAAATTATCTAATCCTACTGCTAGAAATTTATGGATTCTCAAGTAAGTTTACTGAATTATTAAAATAACTTTATGAGAAGTCTTTAGCCTTTGTTAAGATTGGGTCATGTTTTTCTACTTCTATATCAATTACTAAGGGCACAAATCAAATGTGCACTTTATCTCCTTTGATATTTGCTTTACTCATAGAGCCCTTTGCATACTACATTAGAATGAATATGAACATTAAAGGTATATTGATTAGGAGTAATTTATAAATGAAGTTTCAGCTCTTTCAAAATGACAATTTGTTAACTCTAAATGACAATGTTAATTCATAAATTGCTTTGCTGAAATCAATTGATTACTTTCAGTCTATTTGTGGTCTAAAGTTCAACAAAAATAAAACAAAATTCCTGTTAATAAACTCTGATGAAAAGAATTTAAATATGAAATTTTCTCAATATCTTACTCCTGATAATAAAATCAAATACTCAGGGGTCATATTAACCAGGGATTTAAGTGAGACGTTAACTGCTAATTATAATAATATTTTAAACCATGTAAAACCTCATATAAAAATGAAACACATTCTTTTTTACAATAAAGGACAGATTGTTCATAATAAAATTTATTTTACAGAAGTATTGTATTTTATACAAGCATTCTCTATCCCCCCTTCTAAACAATATACAAAACAGTTTAACAGATTAATGTTGAATTTTGTATGGTTTAATAATAGACCCAGAATAGCTATTAATCATCATTTCAATGATTGGGAAGTGGGGGGGGCATAAATCTTCCTGATATAGAGGTTTATACATTATCATCTGTCGTAAAGACTTTATCCTTGTGGCTAAACACTTCTTATTGAACTAGATATAAACAAATACATGAAAGCATTTGATTAAAATTAGGTCAGTCAATGTCAGTGGAGTTCAGAGTTGGTATCTAATAATCTCCTCAGGATGGTGACAGAATATACAATCTTTGATAAAAAGAAATACATAAGTTCTAAATTTATAACAGATACATTGACATTTTACAATACTCACTTAAACGAGAATCCAGATATCAAGGCTTGGATATTTTTATTATACTCCATTGCTTGTACCCAGGATTATATGAATAATTTCAATGTGGCCACAATCAAAATTCGTAAAGAAAACAAGCTAATCTACTGACATCAACTGCTTCATAATGGCAACTTCTGTCAATGGAACAAATTAAAAATAAATTCAGTCTGGGCAGTAGTATCTGACTAGCAATACAATATCTAGGGCAATATGTTATAAATAGATTTGAGGTAATGAGTCCATCTATTCTACAGAATATCCCTAAATTTGTTGAATTTACTTTAATTTACTCATATACTTAACAAATCATACTGTCCAAGAAAAAGGTTATTTATCAAACATTTATAAAATAATTAAAAACATTAAAATATATTATAAAGAAATTTTGGGGATTATTATAAAATAATTAACAATCAAGCTCTTAATAATAATGTGAAAAGATTAATACTTGCTTCTCCTAAATGCACTTCCCTGTCAATCCAATGGAAATTATTTGCATGGAAATTTCTTCATATGTCTTTTCTGACACCACACAGGTTAGAATTAATGTTTAAACAAGAAATGGGCTGCTGGAGTTGTAAAGCAAAATTGAAAGCAGACTGGCAACACATGTTTTTTTGATTGTTAACTACTTAAAACATTTTGGGATATGGTAAATATTTTTTTACAAATAGTTCGTAATGATAAGTTTTAGTTATCTAAAATATTTAATTTTGTTTAATGTTCCCATTCCACAATGTGTCTCTAGAGCAAAGTTTTCACTTCTATGGATCCTTTTAGCCATTGCACGGAAGACAATCACAACAAACTGGAAGCGTGAAACATCTCCAGCTTTTAAAGATTTTAGAAGTATTGTGTTATCTATATATTGGATGGAACTAGCAACTTTCAGGAAAACAACATATTATACTTTGAAGACATTTTTTGATCATATCAATTTAGGCACCCATGTAAATAGTTTGTTTTGTTGATTTATTATGTATTTTTATATTGTTATATGTGTTAATCAATAATGTATGCTTAATATGCTATGATACTGTAAATCATATTCTATATGTAAAACTCAATAAAAATTAAACGTTTTATATATGTGTGTGTGTGTGTGTGTGTGTGTGTGTGTGTGTGTGTGTGTGTGTGTGTGTCTATCTCTCTCTGTCTACATGTCTACACATATATATATATATATATATATATATATATATATATATACATATGGGTCTAGGACACATGCTCGACTAGCATATGTCCGAATCACAAAACATCGAACACACATACACAAAAGCGCTTAACATCGAAAAGCACCTCCGTGTATGTGTAGTTCAAAAAAAAATGTACGTTTCTGCAGGGGGGCTTCGCCCCTCTGCACCCCCCACACACCCCCTACTTTAATATTCTCACTCCGAGATCACACTACAGTGGGGAAAAGGGAATTTTCCCTTAACTGCACTGTAGTCTAATCTACGAAACAGGCACACATACACAGAAGCGCTTTTCAATGTTAAGTGCTTTCGTGCATGTGTGTTTGATGTTTTGTGATTCAGACATATGCTAGACGAGCATGTGTCCGGATCCCATATATATATATATATATATATATATATATATATATATATATATATATATATACACATGCACACATATAATGGTATTTATAGAAGCAGTCTATTGTCATACCAATCTAAAAATCCAGGTCTAGTTTAACAGTTGATTAGCTGATTATTATTGTAGGCTAATTAGTCTCACTTTCAGTTTAGGTAAATGTTTTGAACAAGCATTGTGTATGACATTTAAGCAAATGTTTGCTTTCTGTACTGTTGTGTATCAGCATGGAATTCTTATGATTCTAAGATGGCTACACACCTCTCAACAGCTTAATTTCAGCCCTTCCAGTGAAAACGCAGCAACTGAGAAGAATGCTATTGAAACTGTTACATGGGTAAAATTCACTTACTGGCTAGTAAGTAAACTGCTTGGATGCCAGCTAAGAAGAGATATGGAGAACTTAGAAAATCAACCAGAAAAGGTGAAGAGAAAATACTGGCTGGGAAGTATGAAGCTGTTCAGCAAAAAGCAGTTCAAGCCTCAGCTTTGGTTCAAAATATGTCTTCTAGTAATTTAGAGGAAAAATAAATCAAGTGTACTCAGAGGTGATTAAAATACATGAAACACTGAAGGAATATATCAACTCATATAATGATAGGCTGGAAAATAGAGGCAGCTTTGACTAGCAGTTTAGATGAATTGATAAAACTGCAAACATCAGAGGTTGAAATGAAAAGGCTGTCTGATTATGAGGGTTCACAAGAAGAGTTGTTTCAAATAATAGTAGAGTTGGAAGACATAGCACTCAGAGAACACTGGAAATGTTCTGCTATACCAGATAAATTGAAAAGACTTTATTAATTTTATGTAAGCACAAATAAGCAACTGGACTGATGTTCCACAGCAGGGTTTGTTAACTGAAAGGACTCACTCACTACATTCTTCAAAACAGGCAATGAGAAAGCAGCAAAGGCCTATATTAGTAAAGATGCATTCATACTATCAGAAAGAGTTGATCCTGGCAAACTATTTCAGATGGCGAAAATGTTACAATTGGAGACAGCAGAGTGTTTGTAGAAAATGATTATTCATTGTCAACCAGGCAGAAGAGAATCAAATGTATCCCAACAATCACTGAATGTTGAGAGGGAGGTGTGAGATTCAAGCTATTATATCCAGCTGTCTTCATAGTGTTTTTCCCAGAGGATCAAATACATTTTTGATGCAGAAGAGGCTAAAAAGGAAAAAAAACTTTATCCAAGAAAAGGTGAGCCAGCAAGTAGAAGGAGACTCTGCTTCTCATTTTTTTTACAATAAAGCTCATGGAGAGACTTTCCAAGTGAAACCTTTTCAAATGTTCTAAAGGAAAATGCCTGAGAGAGATAAAAAAGCACACAAATTGACTAGAGGAGCCAGGTGTACCTTGGACTTTAGTCAGAGTATAGTGTTGAGAGACAATTGGGAAGAAGACCAGCAAAACAAAATTAGTTAATAAATGTGAGATTATAAAGCATCAATCACATTTGTGAAATATGACTTTTCATATAAAAGTAGCTGAGAAATGACTGGAGTTTTATTGTCTTTGTTAAACTTGTATATGTACTGTAAAGCATATACCCCACATTATGTCTTTAATGTTTAGAAGGACACTAAAGGGAAAAAAGAAGTAATCATTAATTTGACATAGGTTCAAATGTAGATGAAAAGAAACAACAGTATAAAAAATCAGTATGCCAAACATTACCATGTGCTTGTAAGACAAAAGTTGGAAATATGCATTCAAAAAACTATCATGGATAATAAGAGGGAACAATAGCTTTTATCATAATGGCTGCTCTGTCCATAGTATATTGTAATGTAAATGGTCCTGCGGGTATAGACAAAAAGGAAAGTGTACTGAATTATATTAAGAAATGAAGACTGCAAATAGTAATGGTGTACGAGACACATATGAAAGGAATGAGCATGTGCATTTGATAAAGAAAGGATTTCTGGATGGATATTCAGCAGAATATCAGGCACAAAGGAAAAAGGGAGTAATAATACTAATTTATAAAGGGATGTTGCCTATCTATAGTGATAGAGGAAAATAAACAGTAACAGTAGATTTGTGGTAGTAAGGGTCTGTTTGCAAGGGAGGAGGATTACATTGGCATGTTTATATTCCACCAGAAGCCACTAATATGAAGATTAAGAAAATTCTGGAAGAAATAATTGTTTTTTAGCAGGTAATATTACTTATGGGTGGGGACTTGAACTTGATTTGCAGTAGTGAGAATCATTCAGAAGAACTTGGAGGGGAAAATATAACAAAAGACGGTATATTTCTGAAGAAGTGTATGAAAATAATTGGTATTGAAGATGTGAATTCAGTAGTAGCAACCTGGACAGAGCTTACATATTATTCCCAAAGGTCCAATAACTGGACTAGACTGGATAGAAATTATATTTCTCAAAACCATGTGCATTTAATTGAAAGGTTTGACACACATCCAAAAAGTATTTCAGATCATTCACTAATAAATACTAAGATAAAAATGTAAGGCAATAAAGTAAAAATGAGACATTGGTGCTTCTCTGCTACCTGGTAAAAAAAAAATAAATTTAAGAAATGGGTAGTGGAAATTATTCAAGAATTATTAAAGAAGACATAAATTTCTTCAGAAGGGATACAATGAAAATGACGTTTAAAGATAATGTAAAAATAAAAGAAAAAGAGATATACTTAATTAATAACAGGAATTATTTAGAGGTACTGACAAAGGTTAACCCACCGCAGAATAAAAGGAATCATACAGAACAATAACAGAAGCAACTGTAGAGTGCTAAAGAGAAAGGATTATATAGATGATATGATTTTAGAAAGATTTCTGTTAAATGCCTGTTTTCGATAACAACACCAGAGCACAAAACCTTTTAGAACAGCAACTTAGGCAACAGAAATTAGAAGGGGTTGTAGTCAAACTTGGGGAGCTTCTGACAAGAAAAATAACCACAAATCCTAGAGAGGTTTTAGAGATAGTTCAGAAGTTTTATGAAAATTTATATAAAGAGGAATGGTGAGACCAAGAAAGAGCATAAATGGAAATATTTATGAAAGACTTAATTATACCAAGGTTAGAGGAAGATGAGCCTCATCAACTAATAGTTAAGATACTGTAGGAGGAGATGAGATAACAGTGATGTATAAATGACTTAGAGCGAAGTCTGCAGGTACAGATGGTATTCCTGTGGAAGACTGAAAGTTAGGAGGGAAGAAAGTGATAAAGATCTTGAAGATTTTGTTTAACAGTATTTTAAAAGGAGGGGAAGCACCAACATCTTGGAAGAATACTTTGGTGGCTGTATTACCTGTGTCGCTGTCCTACTCTGGACACAATAGAAAATCTTTGTGGGTTCTGTTCAAGCAGTTTTATTTTATACAAACACATCACTATAGAAGTTTACTGACTTTAACTTAAGTAACTTATTTACAAACTAACAACTGCGATCTTGTATGCTCTCACTCTGGCTGCTCTTAAAAAATGGCACTAGGGATTGTACATGTCTGGAATTTATACATGCACATACAGCCTTGACATGCTTCTTAAAGATACAGCACACTTCACTTGCATTCTGATCTACATCCTCCCTCTTTGAGAAATAGATCATACGACGCTATGAGTCTATTTAGCATGCAGAAATCACAGGTGATTTTTTTGTCATGCATTACACAATACTAAGTACACATATATATACAATCAAGTCCACGTTGCTGTGTATTTCACACTAGGCTTTGATACTCGTCCATATCGTGTGACATAAAACTGGGAATTAGATTTAGCAACTGGAACTGTCTCTGCAAAATGTTTGACGTGGAATGTCTGGAACATTTTCTGGAATGGAATCAGAATTTTCAACACATGCTGGTATGGAAACAAGTGTCTGATTCACTCTCAGATTTGAAGTTTGCATCACAAAAACAATGTTGTGATGGTGATGATGATTCTGGTACAGGAAGAATATGTCTACTTTTCCTCCTATATTCTATAACCTCAGAGTAAACCAGGTAGGATCATGACTCGGTACAGATGCCTGTAATCTGTCCAATTCGATCAAAACCTTTCATTGTCTGAATTCATACCATCTCTCCTTCCCTCAACAGATGAAGTAAATCTGCTCAATCTGTCATAACTAGATTTCTGGATATTACATTTCTTAACCAATTGAACCGTGATGGTTTTATTGTTCTTAGGTTTAGGCTTCAAAAAAGTGGAAGTAATGGGTTGCATAGTTCTAGTTTGCCTGGAAAGTAGTCTTTGAGTAGGTGAGCCAAGAATGTCGTCACGGGGTATATTTCTGAAATCAAGCAAATTCAAGAGCACATCAGTTTTGTCATGTTTTGATCTTTCAAGTAACTGCTTTGCATTCTGTACTGTATGTTCAGCTAGACCATCTGACTGAGGATATTCAGGACTACTAATGAGATGTACAAAGTCCCATTCTTTTGCAAATTTTGAAACAACTGGCTAGTAAATTGAGTACCATTGTCAGAAGGAACTTTGTGTGGACTACCATGACCTGAGAAATGAATTTAGTAATAAAAGCAGTGGATGTTAGGTTTGATAGTAGATTAATCTCAAACTAATTCAAATATGAGTCTACCAAAACCAAGTAGTGTTGATTGTTCCACTCAAAGATATTAGCTGCAACTGTTGACCAAGGTAGTTCAGGAACCTGGCTTAGCTGAAGAGGTTCTATTTGCAAATGTGGTCTAGTACTATTGCATACTAAACAAGAAGAAAGTATTTTATCAAAGTCTTTTGGTAATGAAGACCAAAATACTAATTCTCTTGCTCTTCTCTTAGTGGATGTGGAACCTGGGTGACCACAATGCAAAATATGGATATATTCTGTTTGTAAGGAAGCAGGAACAGCAATTTTAGGACCTTTGAAAATAATGCCATCTTCCATCAACAATTTATCTCTGTAAAGAAAATAGGTTTGCACTTTAGGTGGTACACTAGATTGCTTAGACGGCCATCCAACTTTAATGTAGTGATACCATGTACAATCATAGCTTCACCTCAGGCTTTGTGCCCACTGAATGGTGCACAGCATTGGTTATCCCACTCCACAAAGGGGGAGCCATCACAGACCCTGGGGACTACCACCCCATTACCTGACGAGCCTGGTCTGCAAGGCTATGAAATGTATCATCATGGAACATATAAACAATGACATTGATAATCTCCAAACTCTGGACCCTACCCAGTTTGTAAAAGGCAGATCATGTCTCCTAAACCTTCTTTGAAGTGGTCACCAAAGCCGTAGATGAGGGTAAGGTGGTTCACATAGCCTATCTAGATCTCGCCAAGGCTTTTGACACCATCCCCCACTCTGGAATTATAGATAAACTCACTAAGCTAGGCATAAATTCCTATGTTACAAGATGGGTTGCCAACTGGCTCACTGACAGAATCCACACTGTGAAAGCAGCAGACTCTAAATTCAACTTCAGACCAGTGACAAGTGGAGTACCACAGGGTTCAGTCCTAGGTCCTCTCCTGTTTGGTATCTACTTCTGTGAAGTACAGGCTAACACAGAAGGTCTTTGGCTAACAAAGTTCACAGATGACTGCAAACTAGGAGCCATAATCAAAACTCCTAACAATGTGGACATCCTACAAAAGGGCCTCACTGCGACAGATGCCTGGTGTCAAAGCCATGGCCTCAAGCTCAATGCCAAATAGTGCATTGTCATCCCTTTTGGTAAAAACTCTGCACCCATGAACTACCACATAGGCGGTAGTCTACTTAACACCAAAATAAGAGACCTTGGGACACAGGTGAACAGTAGTCTCTTCTTTGATAATCACATCACCACAGTAGTCAGGAAATCCTTCTACGTGGCACTCCTCATCACAAAAGATTTCTCATCCAGGAAGAAAGAGGTCATTGTTCCCCTCTACTCATCACTCATTAGACCCATTATAGAGTACAACTCCCCTTTTGGTATGCACCTCACAAGACATCTACAAGAACTGGAAAGGCTGCAGAAATACCTCACAAAGAGGATTACAGGCCTCAAACAGATGCCCTACACAGACCGTCTCAAAAAACTCCAGCTTTACTCTGTCGCATATCGCCTACTCAGAGGCGATCTCTGCTTAACATACAAAGCTATGTCAAACCCAGAGCTGTTGGACATGCTCCACTTAAAGAAATCCCAATCCCTCCAAGCTACATGCTCTAGGGACCTAAACCTTGTCACCACAATAAACAGAATATGCTGGAGGGATAGATTCATGTCTCAGAGATTTCCCATACTCTGGAACAAACTACCTATCTATATCAAACAAAGCTCCTCATTAGTACTCTTCAAGAAAAATCTTGATGATTGGATGGGAGATAGGAAATTCACCCCAGGGATCACTTCTGTGGCTCTGCTTGACAGGGGCACAGGAAAATATTTTTTTTGGGTGGCAAAAGCCAGGGTACTGTTTGGCTAGGCTTATATAGGCCCTAGGGCCAATAGCCTAGTACCTACCTATGACCCTATGAACCTATGATCGAGCTTCTGCAAAACTGGATCAATCTGAATGTGATCTCTCAACTCATCAAGTCGAGTGGTAGAAAAATTACATCACATCAAAATCAAAATTCTGTGCTTCAAGCTGTTCTGTCGTATTTCTGGGCAGTCTGGATAAGGTGTCAGCCAGATAGAGCAGTTTGCCTTTCATGTAGACCAATTTGAAATTGTACTTTTGCAATTTGAGCATCATTCTCACTGGAGTGGAATGCAGAGGCTTCTTTAAAGTAGTAACTAGAGGTTGATGGTCAGTTTCAATCTGAGTAGCTCGACTATAAATATAATCATGAAATTTAGAACATGCAAATGGTATTGCCAAAAGCTCCTTCTCATTCGGAGCATACCGCATCTCAGTTTGGGTTAGTGTTCTAGATGCATAGGCTACTGGTCTGCCCTCTTGAAGTATAACTCTACCAAGATCAAGTTTTGAAGCATCACAAGAAAGAGTAACTACATTGTTCACATCATAGTATCTTAAGGTAGGTGGGGTGGCAATTTCCTGCCTAAGGTCTTCAAATGCCTTCTGGTGCTGTTGCAACCATGACCATGCAACATTTTTACACATTAGCTCTATTAAAGTTGCTGTCAACTCACTGAAGTCTGGTATAAACTTGACTAAATAGTTGGCCATCCCTAGAAAACATTGTAGAGCTTGTACATTATCTGGTGCTGGCATCTCAAGAATAGCTGCTTGCTTGGATGGGTCATGTCTCAAGTCTGTACTTGTGAATAAATGACTTATGTATGTAACTTCTGGAAGTCTGAATTTGCACTTCAGAGGATTAAGCTTTAAGTTTACTTCACGTGCTCTGTCATGCTCTGCTTCACCATTGCCTCCAACCAGTAAATCATCTACTATTATGACACAAGGAAAACCCGAAAAAATTTGCTCCATTGCATGCTGAAAGACTTCACTTGCAGAATTTATTCCAAATGGCATTCTTAGGAATTTGTATCTGCCAAATGGAGTTCCAAAAGTAGTTAGAAATTAAGATTTGTAATCAAGCATCACTTGCCAAAATGAACTCTTTGCATCCAAGACTGAGAAAACAATGGCATTCCTTATTAAGGCTGCAACCTCTTTGATTGTGCACATTGGATGATGCAGTCACTTTAATGCTTTGTTCAGATCTCTTGGGTCAATACATATTCTGATTTCATCTGAACCTTTTTTGTCAGCTACTAACATGGACTACACCCATTCAGTTGTTTCTGTGACTGGACAAAGCACCATCTTATCCAACTGAGTCTTAACTTTATCCTGCATAGCTGTCAGAACTCTTCTTGCTGGTTTGACTATGGGAGTGACCTCTGCATCTAATTTCATGGAATACACAACTGGAGGTTTGCCTAACGTGTCATCGAAAACATCAGCATACTCTGAGAAAATGGCTTCAGAAAAATTAGAACTCAGAAATGCACTTACATGATGGACTTCTTTAGCAAAAGAAAGCAGATTCATTCTTAAACTATCTTTGAGTCCCAAAAAAGACTGCACTGGTCTTCAGACTACACGTTTTACATAAAATAATAAGTTGTAACAGTTCTCAGACAAATAACATGAAAGTATCACTGAACCTGGTGTGAAGTTCTTGACCTCCATAAACAACAACTCTTGCACTACTAGCTACACTGAGTTGTTCGTTAGTTCTCACTTTAGCAAACACGTCTGCTGATATAACATTACAGTTTGAGCCACTGTCTACTTTAAGCTCTGTGGATTTTCCATTAATCCAGACAGTACAAAACACTTTGCTTCTTGTTAATAAATTCACTGCATCAACTCTTTCATCAAGCACTAGTACACCATCTACATAGAAAGCTGTCTGCTCTGGCTCTACTTGATCAACTTGCTTCTTTGTGTGACCTTTCTTTACAACTGCGTGAGGCTTACTTGATTTACAGAACTTTTGGAAGTGGTTCCATTTTTTACACTTGCAGCATTGCTGACCAAATGCTAAGCACTTCTTTCTTTTAGACTCATGATTTGCACAATTGCGACAGTTAACAATAAAGCTAGACTTGGGTTTTGCTGATTCATGCTTGTACTGCACTGAGCTGGAGCAAGCTCCTTTCTTAGAACTTACTGGAAAGTTACGTGTCTTCCCTGGAAACCTTGTAACCTTGTAGCTGCCACATGCTTGGGCCTACTTCTGTTTGCCACGTGTTGCATATTATCTACATTTGCTCTGGAACCAACTGAAACAATTCACTTGTCCCTCACAAGCATACTTGTGTGTTTTTCTGTCACCTCATGGATTTGACAAATCTCTGTGGCTTTGCTCAGTGTTAAATCACTGTCATGAAGTAAAATCTTTCTCACAGCAGCACTGTTAATACCACACACAAGCTAGTCCTTTATCAGCTCATCTTTTAAGTCACCAAACTGACAGGTCTTTCATGCTATAAGACTGCATCACAGCAGCCCCCCACCTGTAAAAGAAAAATAAATTGCCCCCGTCCCCCCGCCACCTGTAAATAAAAAAAAAAAATTCACAAGTCAGTCTCGGAATTCCACGCATGGGTGCTTAGTTCCTGGCTGCTGTGTTAGGCAGTCCTGAACTCCACACACGCATGCGTGCTAGTTCCTGAACTCCAGAATGCTCTGTTAGGCAGTCTGGATAGGGAATGAAGGGAGCTCTGCCCTGCCAGCCCAGAAGTTTGTGCGGTGACGACCGCACAGTCCGGAAGAACACAGGACTGTATCGCTCACAGGCTGGAGGGTCCAGCCAACTCACGTCTTGTGCGGGGACAGCAGAACAGCTAGCATGGGCTGCTGCTATGGAGTATGGAGGACAGGTGATCGTTTCAGGCCACTACGGAGGACCAGCTGGTGATCAGGCTGCTGCAGAGGATGGTTTCAGGCTGCCATGGAGGATCGGCGGTAACTTGTGTATGTGTGTGTGTTTGTGCGCGTATACATGTTTTCGACTATACTGTTAGGTATAATATGTACCACTACAAGACTGCCTTCAGATTTTATTTTTGACTTGGTAATATTTCACTTAACTACAGATTCACAGTCTTTAGCCAGGTAGGTGTGCAGATAATCAAACTCTAGAACCTGCTCAACACAAAGATGAGGAGCAAAAAATAAGTCTTAAAGTAAAAAAAAAAAAAAGAACAAAGGAGGTTTTCTGTTCCAGAACTGTTGCAAACAGCTTGCTACTAATATACCAAGCAGCTTGCTTCACCACTTGCCCAAAAACAGAGAGGTCTCCTGTGCTTCAGATGTGATTGCAATAAATTCAGTACTGGACTACACCAAAACCTGACCCTGACGATCATTCCCATTGACCATTTGCACTCAGGGATCTGCCCCTTCACCCCACCCTAGTTATGGCTCTGCTGAACAGTTAATGGCATCCTATTTGCACTGTTGGATTGGGTAGACATAAAGTGAATGAAAAACAAAGCATTCTGAAGGCATCTACTTAGAGTACCCTCTATAAGAGACTATAGTGTGTGGTATGTGTGTGTGTGTGCGTGTGTGTGTGTGTGTGTGCACGCGTGTCTGTGTTTCTGCATCTAAAACAAGGGATGAAAAAGTATTTTTTGGGTATAGTTATTTTGTTTTTCCCATCATTGTTTTTATGTGTATGTGTGTGTGTGTGTGTGTGTGTGTGTGTGTGTGTGTGTGTGTGTGTGTGTCTAATGCCCCAGTTGCTACATGGTGGTGGGTAGAGAATAAGGCTTGAACCCTGTACCTTGGGCCCAAGTGGCAAAAGCCTGAATTCCCTACCTACCACCATTTGTAAAACATTTGCAGATTTTTGCCTCATATTTGTTCTGTTCCTCAAAAAATCTGTGGTTTCTGTATTTTTGTTTCTTAATACAGCCGGTGGTGCAGTGGTAGCATTGCTGCCTGACAGCTACAAGTTGTCTGGTTTGGTTCTTGGCTGGGGTGCCTTCTTTGTGGAGTCTGCATGTCCTCCCTGTGTTTGTGTGAGTTTGCTCTGGTCTCCTTGATGGATATTTGTCCCTATTTTTTGGACTGTATTCCCCCATTATTGGCTTCATCCAGGTTTTTGGTGCCAAGGTTGAGAGCTATGGTGATAACTGAACTCACTGAATATGTTTGGGGCCTGTATTCCCCCATTATTGGCTTTGTTCAGGTGTTTTGTGCTAAGATGTTGACAGCTATGGTGAGAACTGAATTCACTAAATGGTTGCCACTTAAGTTTCAGTCTTCCTTTCTTTCATAAAACAGATGATTTGGCATAGTGGTATGTTACTCTGACTGTTTTGCACAGGGTCCTGGGTTCAATACATGGCAGTAAAATGTATGGTGGTAACACAGCATTTTATTCTAACAACTTTCCAACATTATACAAGCAATATTTAAAATGTGTCAGTTTTTTGGTCTTTTGCCCCCCTCCCGTAAATTTTGGCTTTTCCAGATTTCTTGTGCTGCAAAGTTCAGAGATACATCTGAGTGTCAAGTCGATTTTACAAGAAGCTGAGAGCTGCAGTGGAACAAAAGTTTAGTGCTGCTTATGCCAAGTCTGCTTGCATTGTTAATAGCACAACAGGTAGTGTGCTCCCACAGTAGGTAGATGTATTGCTGATACTGTACTGTATTGTAGAGGGAGTGGATGCTGCAGTCCTTTTTGGTGAAGAAACCTAGTAACTATGAACCTGTTATCAGTTTGCATCAATTCCCTATTGCAATATTACTAGCTTATCTTTTTTAATGCAGCTTAGGCAACTTATTCCTCAAGGGCAACAGGCACTTTATTTGTAGATGAAACAATGAAATATAAAGTTGTTTGCTAGCAGCAACCTCTTCATCAGTGACAGATTTTTTTAATGTGGAATTATTTAGATGACTTTTACTTCTTCAGAGATTGTGGATATTTACTGATACTGGTGGACTGTAGAAGTTTGAGCAGACTTTTATGATATAAATGTTCTGAACTGGGCAGTTTTGTCATTATTGGTGCATGTATTTTGTTTCATTGTTTGCTGGAAAAATGTTCAAAACAAATACGCCCTCTAACAACTGTACTATATTGTACAAGGAATATAATTTAATACAATCAGGAAGGTGTATCAAAGACCACGTATATGTTTCGTGTGCAAGGGGCCTATGATTTGAAAACAGACCAAAGTTAATCTTTATCTGCTACTAGCAAAATGTATTTTCTTAGAATGTGGGTTTCAATGCTGTTTCAATGAATGTGAGTTTCAAGGGCAGAGAAGTTTTAATACTAGTCTGTTTTCATTCTGAGATTGCATTGCTTTATTTAGCAGACGTTTTAGTGTTTGTGCTGTAAAATGCAAAATAAAACTTTCAAATGAAGTCCAAATCATCGTAGAAGTAAAGTAGTATGCACATTAGTGTTTATGGTAAATGGGGTGAAATAGCCAAGTAATGGTTCATTGGAATGGCTGCATGGGGGAGGCTCCATTCAACCATGATTTTGTGAGGGGGAAGGGCGGCAAACTCAAAGTCAGCCCCAGCTGAACTATACCTCTCAACTGTCCAGATTTTCACAGAATGAATAGATTTTTGCATCTTATATTTGGTTTGTTCCTCAGAAAATCCAAATCCTATCGAGCTATGCGCTCGAGACTTGAACCTCAGCACTGAAATAAATAGGACATGCTGGAGGGACAGATTCATAACCCAGAGGCTCCCTTCACTCTGGAATAAAATCCCAGTCCAGGTTAGGCAGAGTCCCTCATTGACTCTCTTCAAGAGGAATCTTGATGAGTGGATGGGAGATCGTAGGTTTACCCTGGGTATCACTTCTGTGTCACTGTTAGACAGAGGCACAGTATACTAACCTCAAAAAAGGGCATAGCAAAATTAATTTAAAATGGGTGGCAAAAGCCAAACACACTCTGGCTAGGCTTATAAATGCCCTAGGGCAGATAGCCTAGTATGAACCTATGAACCTATGAACCTATAAAATGTTTGGTTTTCTGGCAAATAATTTAGGAATTAAGTCACTAAATAATGACAGACACTAGACACTGAGTTTCAGACTTCATAACCTTCAGAAAAAATGCATGCTAAAGCAAGACCTGTTATTCTATCAATTGTATCAGTTTATACAACAATTTATAGTACTGTTTATATGTTCCTCAAGTATATTTGGCCTTGTCCAGATTTCCTGCATTAACAGGTTGAGAGGTACGTGCAAATAAATTGCTTTATAGAATTAGGCATATCCAAACCTCTCAACTGTCCCCGATTTTGGCTCAAAATGTTGCTCTTCTCCTAATAATCCCTCTGCAAAATGGCAATTTTGGAAGAAAACGTGGAGGGTTTACAATTAATAAATAACTGTAATAATCAGAGTTATAGATTACTTTTATTTCAGAAATGCATACAGATTCTTTTATTTTGTCAGCTGCTCAAGTTAGCAGTACTAATATTAAAAAAGGGTCCCTTCTTTGACAGGTTCCCAGTTGTATTGTGTGGCTATTTTATATTTTTGCATCACATTTTTGGTCCATTTTTCATAAAACTGTGTTTTTTGGCAAATTCATGGCAAATCATTAAAGACTGAAGTTAGAAAATAATGACAGACATTTGAGTTTCAGATTTCATACCTTTCAGAAAATTCATTCTATTATCTTTCTAAGTTTATAAGAGCAATATTTAAAACTTGTCCTTATTGTTGGGCCTTTGTCCCACATCTATGTATGGCTCTGTCCATATTTCTTGTTCTGAGGTTGAGAGGTATGACAAATGTGTCAGGGCCATCTCAGTTAGCCAGAAACATTTCAAATTGTGACATACTTGTTGCACCCCACTCTCCCATGTAGTGACTCTGGATGTGTCCAAGCAAGGCAAGGAGCAGTTATGCAGTGTAAATGTGCAGAGTATCCCCCATCCAAGGTAGACACAAGTGCTACTTTTGTTCTGTCCTTGATTTTGCAGAATGTTCTGGTTTCTGTCATATTTGTATACTGTTGATTTATGCTTATTATTACTCAGAAAGTGCCTGTTGCTTTGTGTTTAAGTAGCAATGCTTTTATGACCATCAGGTAAGCTTGTCTGAGATTGTAAGATGCAAGTAGCTTTAATAAGAATACTGTTAAAGAATTGCCAGCATTGAAAGCCTTTCTGTTGTTGCCATGCAGAGAATACTTACATAACTAGATAATGTATAAGCCTTGGGTATTGAAATGCATATGACAGTATTTGTAATAAAGGACAGGATTACATTATTTTAAGAAGCTTATTACATTTGTTGGAGACTTGCAGTCATCTTTGCAGGCTTTACCTGTAAACCAAACAGAATGCCAATCTATCATGTGTGGTCCATTACCTGTACAGTAATCCTTTAAGAAATGTATCTTGAGCTGGTTTCTTGTTTGCTTTTCATTTTTTACTTTGATCATGTTTTTCCCTATGAAACAAGTAGATAGTTGTCAGGCAGCAGGTCTTTTTTGGATAAGAAACATTTTTACAAGTGGAGGTATCACCGAGATTGCTACTTTCAGCATGTTACTTGGTACTTTAATAAAGCTGAATATAAATTATAATTGGATCTGCAGTGCAAGGAGTGATTTGAGTTGAGTGCTGCTTGTTTTTCTTATACTTGATTTTGACTGTCATTCCAGTAATGTATTTAAAAAGTAATTTATTTTTTCATGCCTCACAACCTTTTTGTTTCCATCTAGATATTAAGTAAGCTGTCATGCAGCCAAGTCATTGAAATATTTTTTTCTTCTACACTTTATTTTGTCTTGATTGGACTCTCATAATGATGGTTTTGCACCCAGGGCAGCGTATTTAATTAAAGTTACAGTTTTTGTGGTTTTGGGCATAGCTCCTCCCCTTTCTAGTTGGCCGCACCCCTTCCCAATGACCCCACCCATTCAGCTGTCTCCTGCAGCCCCCCTTTGATTTGAAGTCAACAGCCACCACTGGTCTTAGCTTTGTTAATCAGGCCAATTATATAAGCTGCAAATGTTTCCCCTGGTTTCAGATCTCTCATGTAAAACCAATGTTACTGTAATGTAATATTCATCGGTTGGTTACACACTTCTCTGAATTTGCACTTCAAACACTCTGGGTCTTCTCTTGATTTAGCCAGTACAACAATATGACGGTTTTTACCTTCTTCTTCATATACTGGAGGTGCATACACAAATGAACACTCTCTTTCTATGGCCTCTGGCCCAGCTAAGTTTAGCAAAATGAATGCCCTGGTGCATGCATCTCTATCTGGATAAGCTGCTTGTATAAAAATATTTTACTCTTGCACAAATATTCTCCAATTCTCTGCAATATTCTGATCAAATACAAGTGGCAAGGGCTTTCAAAATCCATCTGACATATTAACACAAAACAGTGAAGGGTTTTGCAAATAAGCACAAACATACACTCATGCACATATGCCAGAAACTTATATCGGTATTTTTAACTTTGTCCAATTCCTTAATGCTTCTGAATTTATACTTTTTTGAGCTTTTCAAAATAATGCTAATGAAAAACTCGCAGTACCTTCGAATAATTTGGCTTTGCGAAATAAACTTCTCGGCCACTTTTAACACTCTTGTAATATCATTTTGCAATAAATCACCTTATAAGTGTAAGAAAAATATCAAATAACTGCATGATGCGAATAAACTAGACTGCTCTTGCCCAAAACTCAGTTACATTTTGAAGTAGTTTCACTTTGCGAATAACTGCATACAGCACACTGAAATGTCCCCCAAATGGTGGTACTTTGCTAGGCAACTCTTTACAATGCAAGAAACACTGTGTAGTGACAGCATTTTGCGAATAGACACAGCGCAGTATATCCGCGATGGTGCAGCAGTAGCGTTGTTGCCTCACAGCAAGAGGTTCTCCCGTTCGATTCTCGGTTGGAGTACAGGGAGTGCCTTCTGTGTGGAGTCTGCATGTCCTCCCTGCGATTGGGTGGGCGTTTGAAAGACATGCGTAAATGGGCGTGCCTTTGTTGAAAGTTGAATGTCGAGCTGGCACCTCGGCATTCGTCAAAATCTACTGCCAATCATTAGCGGACCGGAGTTCCGCTGTGGCGACCCCTAACCGGGAAAAGCCGAAAGACAAACAACAACACACCCAGCACAAGAAACTTCTTGAAATGGCTATACTTTGACTGTATCTCATGAAATAGTTGCACTTTGCACACAATAAACTGCTTAAAATACATGCACAGTAATAAGCACACAATGTAAGCACTTTTACACACTTTTTTGGGCTTTTCAAAATAATGCTAATGAAAAACTCGCAGTACCTTTGAATAATTGGACTTTGCGAAATAAACTTCTCGGCCACTTTTAACACTCTTGTAATATCATTTTGCAATAAACCACCTCTTATAAGTGTAAGAAACATATCAGATAACTGCATGATACGAATAAACTAGACTGCTCTTGCCCAAAACTCAGTAACATTTTGAAGTAGTTTCACTTTGCGAATAACTGCATACAGCACACTGAAATGTCCCCCAAATGGCGGTACTTTGCTAGGCAACTCTTTACCATGCAAGAAACTGTGTAGTGGCAGCATTTTGCGAATAGACACACCCAGCAAAAGAAACTTCTTGAAATGGCTATACTTTGACTGTATCTCATGAAATAGTTACACTTTGCACACAATAAACTGCTTAAAATACATGCAGAGTAATAAGCACACACTGTAAGCACTTTTACACACTTTGAGATACTTCAAATAACTTTAGTTATGCCCTTGATATAATACAAAGTTGTAGTTATGCCAAAACTTATCACTTTGCGAAAACACATGCAGTCACCTTGCTTTATTTTTGCTTAATGTGTTCTTTATGCCCTTATTATATTTGTTTTGCTTGTTTAAGCCCTTTTCATGGCCAACATACTTTTCTTGTGGTCGTTTTACTCTAAGCATGCCCAGTTTTGCTTTAAACACATTTGTTTTACTTTGAACATACTCGCTTTATCTTTAAACATACTCATTTTGCTTTAAACATGCTTGTTTTGCTTTACTATTAATCGCTTCATCAAATACCTTTATTTTAAACATTTCTTTTTAGCCAACACACTTTTCGTGCCTTCCACTTGCTCAATAATGCTGTTTGTGCTTGTAATGCCCCATTTTGTCTCTTCTATCACGTAAACAGTTTGTGATACTTCTCATTACCTTTGATTCCTTTCTGGCTCTTTTTGTGCTCTTAGGTTTACCTTTACTGTCATCTCAGTACCTCTTGGCTCTGGGTCTTATTCTCTTCGATCCGGGTTCTGACACTATGTCGCTTTCCTACTCTGGACACAGTAGAAGAGTCTTTGTGGGTTCTGTTCAAGCAGCTTTATTTTATACAAACACATCACTATAGAAGTTTACTGACTTTAACTTAAGTAACTTATATACAAACTAACAACTGCGATCATTCATGCTCTCACTCTGGCTGCTCTTACAAAAAGGCACTAGGGATTGTACGTGTCTGGGATTTGTATGTGCACGTACAGCCTTGACATGCTTCTTAAAGATACAGCACACTTCACTTGCATTCTGATCTACACCTGATGAGGGTAAAGACCAGTCAGACACATTCTCATATAGACCAATTTCATTTTCAAGCCATGATTATGAAGTGTTTGTCTATACTAGCTAAATGAATAGAAAATATTGTTACCTATATTGCTAGATATGGATCAATGTAGTTTTGCAGATTGGAGGCAAACATTTGACTATATTAGTAGATCAATGGCAATCTAGAGGGAAGTGGAATGTAAGAAAATACCACTGTTGTTGGTGGGTCTTAATGCAGAGAAGGCGAATAGACACAGCGCAGTATATCCGCGATGGTGCAGCAGTAGCGTTGTTGCCTCACAGCAAGAGGTTCTCCCGTTCGATTCTCGGTTGGAGTACAGGGAGTGCCTTCTGTGTGGAGTCTGCATGTCCTCCCTGCGATTGGGTGGGCGTTTGAAAGACATGCGTAAATGGGCGTGCCTTTGTTGAAAGTTGAATGTCGAGCTGGCACCTCGGCATTCGTCAAAATCTACTGCCAATCATTAGCGGACCGGAGTTCCGCTGTGGCGACCCCTAACCGGGAAAAGCCGAAAGACAAACAACAACACACCCAGCACAAGAAACTTCTTGAAATGGCTATACTTTGACTGTATCTCATGAAATAGTTGCACTTTGCACACAATAAACTGCTTAAAATACATGCACAGTAATAAGCACACAATGTAAGCACTTTTACACACTTTTTTGGGCTTTTCAAAATAATGCTAATGAAAAACTCGCAGTACCTTTGAATAATTGGACTTTCGAAATAAACTTCTCGGCCACTTTTAACACTCTTGTAATATCATTTTGCAATAAACCACCTCTTATAAGTGTAAGAAACATATCAGATAACTGCATGATACGAATAAACTAGACTGCTCTTGCCCAAAACTCAGTAACATTTTGAAGTAGTTTCACTTTGCGAATAACTGCATACAGCACACTGAAATGTCCCCCAAATGGCGGTACTTTGCTAGGCAACTCTTTACCATGCAAGAAACTGTGTAGTGGCAGCATTTTGAATAGACACACCCAGCAAAAGAAACTTCTTGAAATGGCTATACTTTGACTGTATCTCATGAAATAGTTGCACTTTGCACACAATAAACTGCTTAAAATACATGCAGAGTAATAAGCACACACTGTAAGCACTTTTACACACTTTGAGATACTTCAAATAACTTTAGTTATGCCCTTGATATAATACAAAGTTGTAGTTATGCCAAAACTTATCACTTTGCGAAAACACATGCAGTCACCTTGCTTTATTTTTGCTTAATGTGTTCTTTATGCCCTTATTATATTTGTTTTGCTTGTTTAAGCCCTTTTCATGGCCAACATACTTTTCTTGTGGTCGTTTTACTCTAAGCATGCCCAGTTTTGCTTTAAACACATTTGTTTTACTTTGAACATACTGCTTTATCTTTAAACATACTCATTTTGCTTTAAACATGCTTGTTTTGCTTTACTATTAATCGCTTCATCAAATACCTTTATTTTAAACATTTCTTTTTAGCCAACACACTTTTCGTGCCTTCTACTTGCTCAATAATGCTGTTTGTGCTTGTAATGCCCCATTTTGTCTCTTCTATCACGTAAACAGTTTGTGATACTTCTCATTACCTTTGATTCCTTTCTGGCTCTTTTTGTGCTCTTAGGTTTACCTTTACTGTCATCTCAGTACCTCTTGGCTCTGGGTCTTATTCTCTTCGATCCGGGTTCTGACACTATGTCGCTTTCCTACTCTGGACACAGTAGAAGAGTCTTTGTGGGTTCTGTTCAAGCAGCTTTATTTTATACAAACACATCACTATAGAAGTTTACTGACTTTAACTTAAGTAACTTATATACAAACTAACAACTGCAATCATTCATGCTCTCACTCTGGCTGCTCTTACAAAAAGGCACTAGGGATTGTACGTGTCTGGGATTTGTATGTGCACGTACAGCCTTGACATGCTTCTTAAAGATACAGCACACTTCACTTGCATTCTGATCTACACCTGATGAGGGTAAAGACCAGTCAGACACATTCTCATATAGACCAATTTCATTTTCAAGCCATGATTATGAAGTGTTTGTCTATACTAGCTAAATGAATAGAAAATATTGTTACCTATATTGCTAGATATGGATCAATGTAGTTTTGCAGATTGGAGGCAAACATTTGACTATATTAGTAGATCAATGGCAATCTAGAGGGAAGTGGAATGTAAGAAAATACCACTGTTGTTGGTGGGTCTTAATGCAGAGAAGGCGAATAGACACAGCGCAGTATATCCGCGATGGTGCAGCAGTAGCGTTGTTGCCTCACAGCAAGAGGTTCTCCCGTTCGATTCTCGGTTGGAGTACAGGGAGTGCCTTCTGTGTGGAGTCTGCATGTCCTCCCTGCGATTGGGTGGGCGTTTGAAAGACATGCGTAAATGGGCGTGCCTTTGTTGAAAGTTGAATGTTGAGCTGGCACCTCGGCATTCGTCAAAATCTACTGCCAATCATTAGCGGACCGGAGTTCCGCTGTGGCGACCCCTAACCGGGAAAAGCCGAAAGACAAACAACAACACACCCAGCACAAGAAACTTCTTGAAATGGCTATACTTTGACTGTATCTCATGAAATAGTTGCACTTTGCACACAATAAACTGCTTAAAATACATGCACAGTAATAAGCACACAATGTAAGCACTTTTAGACACTTTTTTGGGCTTTTCAAAATAATGCTAATGAAAAACTCGCAGTACCTTTGAATAATTGGACTTTCTTGAAATAAACTTCTCGGCCACTTTTAACACTCTTGTAATATCATTTTGCAATAAACCACCTCTTATAAGTGTAAGAAACATATCAGATAACTGCATGATACGAATAAACTAGACTGCTCTTGCCCAAAACTCAGTAACATTTTGAAGTAGTTTCACTTTGCGAATAACTGCATACAGCACACTGAAATGTCCCCCAAATGGCGGTACTTTGCTAGGCAACTCTTTACCATGCAAGAAACTGTGTAGTGGCAGCATTTTGCGAATAGACACACCCAGCAAAAGAAACTTCTTGAAATGGCTATACTTTGACTGTATCTCATGAAATAGTTGCACTTTGCACACAATAAACTGCTTAAAATACATGCAGAGTAATAAGCACACACTGTAAGCACTTTTACACACTTTGAGATACTTCAAATAACTTTAGTTATGCCCTTGATATAATACAAAGTTGTAGTTATGCCAAAACTTATCACTTTGCGAAAACACATGCAGTCACCTTGCTTTATTTTTGCTTAATGTGTTCTTTATGCCCTTATTATATTTGTTTTGCTTGTTTAAGCCCTTTTCATGGCCAACATACTTTTCTTGTGGTCGTTTTACTCTAAGCATGCCCAGTTTTGCTTTAAACACATTTGTTTTACTTTGAACATACTCGCTTTATCTTTAAACATACTCATTTTGCTTTAAACATGCTTGTTTTGCTTTACTATTAATCGCTTCATCAAATACCTTTATTTTAAACATTTCTTTTTAGCCAACACACTTTTCGTGCCTTCCACTTGCTCAATAATGCTGTTTGTGCTTGTAATGCCCCATTTTGTCTCTTCTATCACGTAAACAGTTTGTGATACTTCTCATTACCTTTGATTCCTTTCTGGCTCTTTTTGTGCTCTTAGGTTTACCTTTACTGTCATCTCAGTACCTCTTGGCTCTGGGTCTTATTCTCTTCGATCCGGGTTCTGACACTATGTCGCTTTCCTACTCTGGACACAGTAGAAGAGTCTTCGTGGGTTCTGTTCAAGCAGCTTTATTTTATACAAACACATCACTATAGAAGTTTACTGACTTTAACTTAAGTAACTTATATACAAACTAACAACTGCGATCATTCATGCTCTCACTCTGGCTGCTCTTACAAAAAGGCACTAGGGATTGTACGTGTCTGGGATTTGTATGTGCACGTACAGCCTTGACATGCTTCTTAAAGATACAGCACACTTCACTTGCATTCTGATCTACACCTGATGAGGGTAAAGACCAGTCAGACACATTCTCATATAGACCAATTTCATTTTCAAGCCATGATTATGAAGTGTTTGTCTATACTAGCTAAATGAATAGAAAATATTGTTACCTATATTGCTAGATATGGATCAATGTAGTTTTGCAGATTGGAGGCAAACATTTGACTATATTAGTAGATCAATGGCAATCTAGAGGGAAGTGGAATGTAAGAAAATACCACTGTTGTTGGTGGGTCTTAATGCAGAGAAGGCATTCAACAGAGAAGTTGGGATTTTATGAGTAGGACATTAGCATTCCACAATAGAATAATAAGGTTAATTAATAGGATATATGACGGATCTGAGGCAAACATTAAAGTGGGAGGGTTCCTCTATGATAAGTTGTGTCTGAACAGAGGAACCAGGCAGGGGTGCCCTCTTTTCCACTTCTTGTTTACTTTATGTATAGAGCCATTGGCAACGATAATAAGGGACTCCAAAATTCAAGGATATAATTGGTATGGTAATCAAGAAAAGCTGACTTTATTTCCAGATGATATTTTGTACCTGATAAAACCAGAAAAGGACTTCTCAGTGTTGTGGAACATTCTAAGACACTTTCAAGTATTTTCAGGATGTAAAATTAATGAACATAAAACAAATGCTATAGGTGTAAGCTATAAACCGTCACTTGAACTGGTATAGCAATATCCATATTTATGAAAATAAGTATAAAGGATAAGTCCAAATAAAATCACTTTAGCTAGCAGATTTGGGAGGCTCTCTCTCTGATACCCTCCCTGTGGGAGGAATAAAGACACATTGTTGAAGTTTCCAGTAGTTTATTCAGTTAAGCATGTAGATTCAAGTATACACATCCATCTACCTACTTAACTGAATAAACTTAACTAGTTCAATAAATATTAAATGGGTGTTCCTAGGGCTCTCTAGTACAGAACTTCAATTTATTTGTAAAGTTAAGTTTATTCAGTTAAGTAGGTAGTTAGTTTGTAGAATCAGTTTGAATGTACAATGATTTGTCTCTGTAGTGGTAGACATATGTCATGTACTTATTGCTATCTCCCATGTCATTTTTTTTAATTTTGTCCCTGAATTATTCAGTGTGGCTTTTCACTTCAGAATGTCTTTATTTTATTTCTTCCAACTGCTTATTTTAGCTGTCAGAATGAGACTCTACATAAGCAAGCAAGGCAGGGGCGCTTTGTAAGTGTGACAACTTGCATGTGTCAAGTCTTCACACACCATTGATAATAAACAATGCTGTGTCATTGTAGGTAAAAGAATATGTGCTAAGATGTGCACAAACTGTTTTTCACATGCATGTCCAAGCTTTTCCATGATTCTTTTCATAATTTGATGTTTTATTCCTTTATTTATTAGCGATATGATGAATTTTGATTCACTGAAAGATTAAGCTTAAATTATATGGCTTTATTTTTATATAATAGAATAAGTGTTTACTTTGATTAGCACTTTTGGTGATGACCTCATATATTGAAATATGCCCATAGACATCGGATACATTAAATATTTGATAAATGTTATTAAATGGATCATTGGAATTCTGTGAAGTGAAAAAATGTAGGTAGTGTTACTTGGATTTTATTATCATAAAAAAGAGAATATTGATTAAGTCTTATTACTAATGTTTGATTTTACTTATGCTGGACAGTGTGTAAATATTCCAAACGTTGTAATCCTTTCAACAGTGTTACACCACGTTATTTTGGAATCAGATTGTGTCTCACTTTCTCACAAATATGTTGTTAGAGTATGTTAATGGAATTCTAATTTAGGGAATTCTAATTTTCTATCTTGCACAGTAGAAGGAGGCAAAGATTCGCCAACTAGTGTATGTGAGGTAGGTGAAACAGTATGGTGCAAAGCAACTCTGCTCACAGGTTAAATTGTAACTTGGTAAGATTTTAAACAGATGTGGCAAGACAGGTGTGACATCCTGCTCTGGGCCAGTAATCAAGAAGCCTGAATCCTCACCACTGACACTGGTAATGGACTTTTACTTGGAACAGAACTAGATACACACAGTATTTCCAGATGCAGCTCTCTGCACCAAGCACAGTTTCTCTTAAGAGCACACAGGGAACACACTCAGTCCAGGGGTTGGGTTTCCGTCTCTCTCTGCAGGCCCCAATAAGAATCCCCACTGGCACAGCTGTAGAGTTGAGTCCTCAGCCGAGTGTTCTCAGCCAAGTCCTCCACCACCCTCTCTGTGAAACCATTGCTGTATGTCCCTGCTTCAAGTAGCTGACACACACACTCTTTGAGATTTGATTTTCACGCACAAGCACATCTGGAAAAGGCTGGTACAGATTTACTAGCTCTGCCCCCTTTGCCCTCACTATAAGGTAGATTCACTGCCACCAGCTACCTACTTTAAGGCTGTTACAAGGGTACCCAATTATACTGAGTAAAATTAATACTAATACAAATGTAGTGTTTGACCAATGCAGCAATGCTTTCAGAAGTGGCCACAATGTCACCAAATAAATATAAGTACTCTCAAAGGTTAAAATATTCTCTAAAAGACCAGCCCCAATGAAAAGGTTAAATATATTTAATAATAAATAATAAACAAACATGAAAATACTTAATATCTGTTTACAATAAACACCAGAGTTTCAGAAACAAGAAATATTAAAAATAACATAGATGGGCAGATTCACACAGATACACAAAAAATGTAATTAACTAATGTCATTATATTTCCTAACTGATCTAAAGAGTTACTATTGCCTGATTCCTTACTAAAGCAAGGCATGATGAAGTGGATGAGGGGTCCTTCTTTGTCAGGTTTCACAAACATACTGCTCTGAGATATTTGCCTTATCTAGTACTAAAACATTATTTAAGCGCTGGATTACAGAATAACATCACATATATCTCATCATCTGACTTCTGGTTCCCACACTACCCCCTTTACTAGAAACTGAACTGGAATCTAGCACATGTGTCATACTACACGCACACACACACACACACACACACACACACACACACACACACACACACACACACACACACACACACACACACACACACACACAGAGCTTTGCTAAGATGTGTTATAGCATGTGTTATAGCATCTGAAAGCTAGAAAACCATTTCAAAAGCTTCCATGTTTCCAGGGTAGTAATTAGTTCACTTCTGAGGACAATACAGTAGGATTCCTAGTCCTGGTTTTCATAGATATTTTGTCTCTAGCTGCAGTCAGAACTGTAAGATACAATCTTTATGGCCTAAACCAGGTAATTTAATTTCAGACTATTGTTCAAAGTTAGCTGGACTGAGATTGACCTCTTCTCTTATCTTCCAGTATCCTCTATTACAATATATTCATTTCAACAGTTACAATAAAGTCTGACATACAGGTCTGCTTCTTTTCTGTCCAGCAAGACCCACTGTTGGCACATTTTTTTAACACAAGCAACTTTAATAATACATTTTCAACACAAGCAGCTGTACAAAAATCAGTTCAATATGCAAATAACATATAATTCTTTACAAAACTCTGGCTAACTATGCTGGCATATATAACACATCCACTGCCCTACTTCTCCTGGATTAGCTGGCACATCCCCACATTGTGACAGCAGGTGAGCAACTTCTATAATCAGGGTAGCTCTCAATAAATGGCTCCTTTTAGTCTGAAGGCTTGAGTAATTGTAAAACCTGTGTTGGTCTAATAAAAAGTATTACTTACCTCTGAATCCCAGTATCTTTATGATTTCTGGGTATTCCACAGTAATCATGTTGCTCCTGCATTTGGGTACCCCCCCCCAGATTTCTGATGTAATTTATGTAAGTTGACCTAGGGAACCAGCTGCATACTGTGCCCTCAGACAGGCAGTATATAGTCTCAGTGATAGAAGTAAATATTCATAAAGAAGGATTTCAAATGTATTTTAATAACCTTAGCTCAGAAACTGCAGTCAGAATGTTTCACATGAACCCTGCATTGATAATGTCTGTGATTTGTTTATTCAACAATAAATACCCCCTATGATTGCACAGCTATTTTTATCACAAGTATGTGGCCTGCACACTTGTAATTGACATCTTGTGAGTTACTTGTCTTCTTACAACAGACTTACAGTATAACCACACAGTCAAAGGTAGCAACACAACTACAGTAAAAACACAACGCTGCTCCGGAACAATAAAGGCTGCCCTTTTACCACGAACCAACACTGCTGCTTGCAGTCACAGGGAAATAAACGATGTTCCAACGAATAGTTTAAATAATTTAATGAAAAAATCTTGTAAAAGTAGAAAAAATAGAAAAAATAATAACTGATTAAGCGCTTTCGTCTCCTTAATGCAGACTTCTTCAGAATCCAGTTGCTCTTATCAGTTCATACATTTTATAGTAAAGCATTGTTAGCCTATTGGCTAAAATTAAACAATTACTTTAATTGAACAAACTATTAGTTTAAACCAATTTAGTTATACCAAATTAAAAGGGCTAGCTGCACACAACTGCTCAGTACCTTACGTTTTAAAAAAGAAAAACAGTATGGTGAACAACAAACACAAATACTGATTCAAACATCATAACTATAATGAATATAAATAGTACACATCCCCAATCACTTGAAATTCCTTATTGTATCTTAAAATCATGTAAAAGCAATAATTGATCATTGTATAAAAAAAATATATATATATAATATTTCATTGTTTGTGAATCTGTGAACGTCATAAATAATCAAATATATACCATAATAATATAAATACATTTATAAAAATGTGTATATGTACAAATCTATAGAGATATACATGGTATGCATCACATGTATATGTGTTAATATAATAACATCATAATAAATATAAAATATTAAATAATTATAAAAAATATTAAGTAAATAAATATATACATATACCTACATACCAAATATTTTAAATATTTTAAAATAAATTGAATTAAAATCTTGTGGAGGTGTGAATCTGTGAATAGAATGTTAAAATATAATGTTAGTTATTAAAAAAGTTGTTGATTAATATAAGAAGTGAATGAATAGAAAAAAAGCTCTAATGTCAGAATACATTTAACATTTTACTTTTTTCAGGTCCATTGCCAGTAATTTTAGTGCAGGAGTAATGGATATATGATCATTTAGTCCCTTTCCACTACAAGCATCCAACCTTAACTGCCAGATCATTTCCCTATACTCTAACTTGGTTTCCCAGTCACCTCCTCTATCCATGGGCTCTATCTCCTCTAACACCCAAAATTTAAAATCCGCTTTTTTACATTCCAATGCATGCCTGTACAATGCATTATTATCGTTGTGTTTATTAATGTCCCTGGTGTGTTTGTATATTCTATTTCTGAGGTGACGTTCAGTTTTACCAACATAGTAACTCCCACAGGCCTTACAAAATACTAGGTAAACAACACCTTTAGAGTAACAACTATGGTATCTTTTAGCTTTTAAAGTTAGGTGGAGACTGGGTATTTTTACTTGGAACATCGTTTTTTTCCCTGTGACTGCAAGCAGCAGTGTTGGTTCGTGGTAAAAGGGCAGCCTTTATTGTTCCGGAGCAGCGTTGTGTTTTTAGACTTACAGTATAACTTACCCAAGTTATGCCCTGTTAATAGCACTTCGAAAAAATTCAGGGAAGGAAACCTGCATACAGTACACATGACCATGGTTAAATAAGTGGCCTAGCACTTAAAGAGCAAATGAGGACAGGGAGGTAAATGAAGGGTCTGGACCCATTCACTTTTTTCTGTGGCATAAAATGAGGATTGTATGGGGGAGAGGTTGTAGCTTCTGTGTTGCTAGTGTTACCACAGAGCTCAGCAGAATGCATACCAGTCCAGAAGGGGTGGGGCTGAAGAGGTGGTGATGTGCTAAACCATGGAGGTGGACCATAGACTCATAGTGGACCACCAGATGTTTGAGGGTGGATCCCAAGATAAGCACATCACCACTGAGATGGGGTCACTCACTTCACTGGACAGATGCCGAAAACAAGCCTGGAGTCAACAGATGGTAGTGTGAGAGAGTAAGGCACAAATCCTCCTGCATGCAGAATGATGCTCTGTTCTTGTGCAAACACACTCTCACATCTTTTGGCAAATGAGAGAATAGGAGGCCTGGGGAAGAAGATGGTCAGTGGGAGACACTAGAAAAATACTAAAAGTATTAAAAGAAAATGCATAATAATAATAATAATAAGGTGTTGAGCATCAATGTAGGGTATAAAACTTACTTTCCAAACATACCAGTAAAGCATTAGTCACTTATATCCCTGTGTTAATTTATTTGGTCTTTATTTAAATTTAATTCTGACCACTGGTTCGATTCTGGACATAAACTTATTCATTTCTGTTTAAGCCACTGAACACAAATGACTGAGAATAAGCTTTAATCCAGCAGAAGGGCAGCTGGTGACTTAAAATCATGAGGAGGGGGCAGTAAGAAGCAACTGATAGGAATGGGAGCAGGACTGTATTAGAGAGGGAGTCAAATTTCAGTATTATTACATACACTGCTGCAGATGCTAAGTAAATCTGAGCAGCCTGGTATCTCCACACATCTATAGCACACCTATTCCACAACCCTAGTATAAACAGACAATCATGCTATGGTACTGTTTGCTTCTGGTGTGGAGCAGTCTTAAATCTCCATCATATGAAAGAAAGAGTGGGGGTTCATGGCACTCTGTGTCTGTTAATCCCTCCCCACATGATTTCCCTCTCCACACAGAGGTACCAACATGCTGTATTGTGGCTAAATAGAGATGTTTACACATCAATGTTGCACAAATATTTGTGATGCTTCTGAAACACACACACACGTGTGTGTGTGGTGTGTGTGTGTGTGTGTGTGTGTGTGTGTGTGTGTGTGTCTATATCTATCTATATATATGTATGTGTATATCTAGATAGATAGATATAGAGATATAGATATAGATATCCAATCTATAGAGTTTGACTTCCCAGACAGCACATCAGCTTGGTCCCCTCTACCCCACTGTCTAGGAGTGATTGCAAATGTCATTAACAAGTTTAAAAGAAGAACACTTGGTTTACAAGCTGTCACTACAGCTTATTCATGGGAAATAACTTATTTGGCTTCCCATTCAAGTCGGTGCCTGGGGCAGTTGCTCCCTCTACCCTGCCCTTTTTATGGCTCTGGTATTAAAAATAGTAATCAGTGAAAACATAAACCAGTCACACAGAGCTCCTATAAAGGCTGTCCCTCCGCAGCAATTGACTGCATGATAGTATAAGCAGAAACACCATTTCACATGGATAAAAACTGAAGTTTAATTCCTCCAGCAAGTAGGCACCAGAATGAGGCAAACAATAAAAAGAAAACAAACAGTTCTGATATTAAATCAGCAGATTAAGTGCTTTCATCTTCTTACAGAAGACTTCATCAGAATAAACAGAATCCTTCTCTACACCCATTTTTATAGTACATTACTCATCTTCCATTGAATAAAGCATTAATTAAATAATTAATTAATTATGCAAATAGTGCCAATAAACTAGAATTAAAAAAAAACAGTATTGTTAATAAAGTTATTTAGTGCTCGCTGTATAAAACTGTTTTTTTTAAAAACTGTTTTTGTACTTTTAGTAATTTTGTTTTCAGTATGTATCAAGATATAATTACATATGAAAGATCTTGTTCAAACCCCAAAACTACTCAAAAATGTAGAACAAACAAGAAGACATCCACTACAACATATAGGAAACAGCCATAAAAAGTTAACATGGTTGTGCAATAGGCATAGTAATGAATGTGTACACATAATTTAGTTTTTAGCCCTTCTAGGCTTAGACGCCTTTATTTTTAAGGCAGGAAGAAGTGAAATGTGATCATTCATGCCAGGTGGGGTAGAGGCATCCAATTTTAACTGCCATATCATTTCCCTATATTCTAACATATTCTCCCAATCCTCACCCATATCACTTTTCCAGGACCCAAAACTTAAAATCTGCCTGTGTGCACACCAAACTGTGCCAATACAGGGCATTAGTTTCTCTTTTTATTTTGATGTCATAATTACGTTCATACACACGTTGTCTCAAAGTACGTTCGGTTTTACCAACGTAATATGTCCAGCAATATTTACAGTAAGCGAGATACACCACCCTTTTTGAATAACAGCTGTTAAACATCAAAGTCTTAAGGCTAGAAGGTATACTCAGTATTTCTAAACTTTTACAGTTAGCCATAAAAGTGCATTGGGAACACCTTCAATACTTATGTGTCCCCATTTTAGCTACTGTTCCACTGATGGTACTGCTCTTCTTCTTTTCCAGTATTTCCTTAAGACTATAATTTCTCTTATAGCTGTACCTCAATTGTCTGTTAAATATATCTAACCTACTGGGCATTTTTTGAAATATACACCATACTCTATTTATGGTTTTCTTTATCCACCATGTATCTTGGTCAAAGGTCATTACTAGATAAGGTGTTAACAGGTGATGCCCCTGAAACCAAACTCTTTTCTTTTGTTATAGGTTCCCCATAGAGTAAGGGTATATACAAGTTTCCCCATCCTTGTAAGACTTGTCCTTTAATGGGTCTAATCAATTCATCTGGGTACCTTCCTTCTAAATAAAGGGAATGAAAATAATCTAACTCCTGTACAACATCATCCTTTTTAGATGTCATCCTTGCAACTCTTACCATCTGTCCCTTCACAATATTACGTTTCTGAAAATAGGGATGACTTCTTTGGTAGTGTATGTAAGAGTTGGAAAAACATCTTTTCCTATAAACCTTGGATGTAAATCTGTTATTATCCAAGTCTTTTTCTATGCAGACATCCAAGTAATTCATTTTATTCAATCCTATTTCATGGGTAAAAATTAAATATTCTGTGGTGGAATTCAAGAATTCAATAAAATTGGGAATCATCTCAAGGGGTCCCTTCCACAAAATAAAAATATCGTCCAAAAAATGAAAGTACCTAGAAATATAATCTTTGTACATGGGATCAAATACATGATGGATTTTCCAATGTAACATAACAATATTTGCAAATATGGGGGCACAGGATGAACCCATGGCAACCCCATCAAGTTGGTGGTACAGCTCCCCCTGAAAAATCAAAAAATATGTGTTCTAGTAATGCTTTTAAGTTAGTTTTGAATAGCAGTGAAAGGGTACTTCCGTATTATTGCAACCATGTTAGAAATAACATGCAATTAACAGGTCGCTAAGCTTCCTGACTGAAGTAGCTGGTGAGTGCTCCACACTTTGACCTTTGGTTCCAACCATTTTACAAGAAGTGGTGCTCTACATTTTGGAGACAGACTTTATATACCTAGAAAACTAATAGACTCACAGGCTTTTGCATTAGCATGCATTTTCTGGAGTATCTAAAGTCCATAACTGAAATATGTGTCATTATTTCATGACTGAAATTGTCAGCGATTTGCCAGAAAACCATAAATTTTAAGAGGAGCAGGCCAAAATATGAAGCAAATCATCAGCAATTTGCCAGAAAACAATTTTTCCATTTATTATGTTAATTTTTATTTTTTTATAGTGAAATACACTTTGATAGTGTCGGAGTTTAATTTTGTTTTATCTCTACCGGTAAGGTGTTTTCCATTGGGTTGTCTTCATTAGAAGTCCTCGCAACATGATACATTAGTGTCCAGACTTCTTCTTTGGTTATGTTCAGTTTACAATGTGCACGCTGGTTGGATTAGTGAATCAGCATGCACGTTTCTCGTTTCCATTGTATAATTAACCATTACCATTACCTGAGTTGTTTTATTGTATGGTAGATAGATTTGCTGCAGAACATCACTGCAGAAAGCCTCATTACTTAGCACTTAAACATCTCAGATGGTGGAGTACAAAGAGAAAATGTCCTAATTCAGTTGAGATTTTCTCATAAACTCCTGTCAAATCCTAACCATCTTGCTTTGGATAATAGTCAAGTGTGGCACAAGAAACAGAATAGTCAGAACTTCCACTGGACAGTCAGTACAAATCCCAACATATTATAATTCTGTATTTAATGCCTAAAATGAAGAAACTAGTGCTGTTCCATAAAGGAGGAAGGCATGACTTGGTTAATAGTTATCAAGGGTTCATTTGACATCACTTTTTGGGAAATGCTTTTATAAATGTTTATTATCTCATCGTGATAATGACAAGAACACTGGTATGACTATAGACATTAAAAAACATGGTCTTGCAAAAGGACATTCCACATTCACTAGTCTGGTGGATTTTTATAAGCTTGTTAGTAAAGCTTTGGATGAAGGAGTAAGAATTACAGTAGTGTATTTACATTTGGATAAAGAGTTTGACAGTAGTTCACAAAATGCAATAACAGAAAGCATGATAAAACTACATATAAATCCATATATTATTGAATGGATGCATCTTTGGTTACATGGCAGACATCAAAGAATTAAATTGTTAGGATGCTTTCTTACTGGTCTCTTGTAAAATCTGGGGTGCCTTAATAATCTATATTGCATTAATTTTGTTTACTGTTGTGTTCTCCACATTGGGTACTGTACTGGTTATTCAAAATATACTGTTGTTAAACCAAATGTCTTTTTATCAGTTCAGTAAGATTGTATGCCATTCAGTGCCTTTCTGACTTCCTTGGCTATCTAGTTACAGAAATTCTGTATAAATTTGAACTACAACAATTGCCTGATGTCTTTCAGTCCACCTATACTTAATTATACTATCACTATCAGAAAACATACTGTGTATACAGTAAGCTTCTATAAGGACTTGAGGATCCTGAAACAAAGAAATATGAGCTTTAAAAGAATGTGGAAAAAGTTAAAGCTAAGGTGTTGAAGATTGCTGACCTTATTTTTGGAGTATAACATCAAAATCCTGTGATTCTTTTAACAAAGTTGTAAACAGTATATGTCCAAAAAGTTATTGAACATAACTCCATGTTTGTTCTTATTCAAAATGTGACAATATTTATGGAAAGCATATAAATAAAGCTTGTCATAACATGGCCTATTTGGAACAACCTCATGATAAAGGTTTATATTCTGTCAGTTACAGCTCTGTAAGGTTTGCTTAGCCTTTAAGACACTATCTGACAAAGAGCTGAGAGTAATGCTTGGTTTGTTAATATTAAGTATCAAGGAATAACTTAAGGATAATAGTGTACTTACAAAATGGACAAATATAAAACTATCATGAAAACTATGTTTGTATGCCAATGTTTTGGAAGGCTATAGAATATATTATGGCTGTTCATTAAGGGTAGTACATTCATGGGTATGTTTAAAATGTTATAAATGCTTGAGTGGGTACTTTAGCTTATTTAGTCAGTTTGGAGTATATTACAGAATATGGCCCATATTGTCCTACACATAACTATACATAAGTATACATACTATAAGAGGTGAGAACCATGAGGTGTGCTGACATCAAGATCTGTACTGTAAATGCTCTGAGGATGGCAGCCACAGGACATGCATTCTCCTTACTGATCATTCCTACTGTTAAAGACACATATGACAGTAACCTTCTGAAAGTTAGAAATGAAAAGTTTTTAGGTAAGTGTAAGAACCTGGTTTAATTTCACATGTGACACATGGTGTATATGATGTTTTGTGATTGTTACCAATAGTGTACCTTTGTCCCCTGCCTTAGTATCAATGAGTACAACACAGATATATATATATATATATATATAACTGCTGGAACTTACATTTAGTTTAGTGTTCCCATTCCAAAAGTGAACCAGACTTCTGGCTGCTTGACTAAATAAAGTCTGCAGTCATAATATTGCACTGTATCCTATCTGTAAGATTACCTATCCTCAGGAAAAGGGCATGCTGTTTTCCTCACGAGTATGTGTCCTCATAGTTGGAATAATTAAAAAAATGGTGTGAGTGTGAAGATCTCCATGTGAAGTGTAGTGTTGAGGTTTTGTCCCTAGCAAAAAAAAAATGGTGCTTTTTGTTTTATTACTTATAGGCACCAGGTTTCCTGTCATTGAGTTTATTTTATTACCTAATTAGATGTCAGCATTTTAACTGAGTTACATTTCAGAGTATGTATAATACATCTGCAGAAATTCTGTAACACTCAGCTATTTCACCTTAGGGTGGGTACTTTTATATAACTCTTTTTCCTGTAGATAATATACCATGAAAGCATTTAGTTTTGTAAGACCTCCATGTTTGTGGTCTACATTAAGAATGTGTGTACTCAGAGGGGTAGGAAGTAATGTTTCTACCTTTTGTATCCACATAAGAAATCACAGAGTGTTTACTGTAGGGAGCTGTTGAAGACAGTATTCATGGACATGTACAGAAACTGATGCAGCACACTTGTCAACTGTTGAGATGGATTAATTGCTCTCAAAACAGCACCTGTGTCTGGGTCTGTCAGGACTGCACTGATTTTTTTTCTTCAAAACATTTTGTTTTGTTTTCATTATAAACATATGCAAATGTACATGTAACAAATACAATAAAACAATAACAAAACTATTTACAATATTTACATTCATCCATGATAAACAATAATTTTATCCATGAGAAGTTATCAGTATTTGTTCAAAAGGTTTTCCAATTTTTGCCATGCTATTTTTTTGTGAGTAAATTTATGAGTTCTATAACAAATGGATTGCAGTTGTTTTTTACAAACAACTTATGCTAAATTAATAAAATCTTTTAAACATCAAATCTTGTTTACTTTTCCAGTTCAAAGTAATAACTTTTCTGGCAATTGTAAGAATTGACTAGAATAACTGAATCTGAGATTGAGGTATTACATTAGGTATAGGACGATTGAATAGGATTAGTGAGTTAGATATATGACAGTTATCAGACCATAAAGCATTTACAAAATATCTGAAGTCTTTCCAGTACTGAACAACATTTCTACATTTAATGAAGATGTGAACCCAGTTGGTCTCTAGTAATTCGTCACATTTCCAACATTTACTTTCACTGTTTTTGAGTATAAGATTTATTTTATGTGGAGTATAGAAACTCCTATTCATAAATTTCCATGTATACAATCTCCAATATAATGAAGAAGAGGTACCATACGTAAAATTCAATAACAATTTTTTGGATTCATCAGATATTTGTTCTCCATTAATCTTTACATAGTAATTCCAAAAATTTGAGTCAAACTTTAGAGTGTCTTCTCTTAGTATCTTCTAGATAGGTGAGAAACTTAATTTTTGATTATCTGTCTTTTCAAGACACCTAATAAAAAGCTGAATCAAACTAGGTATAGATTCAGTCTCTAAGTTGATTGATACTCTCCTTTTGTTTTCTATAAACTGCCGTAATGAGTGTATAAACAACCAACTGTCTTGACTATTATCAAAACTACATTTAGTGGTTTAATACTCTTATTTTCAATAAACTGATGCTAGAATATCAAGTTATTTTCCTTTAATTTTTGCATCACCCTGATGTTGAAAGAATCTAGGGAGTCATTGGAGTATGCTTTTGGGAATATAATAAATAGAAATTGTTTGATGTTGTAATTACAATCAATTATATTTTTAAAGTTATTAAATATTTGATTAATGCCATAAGAAAAAATATCAAACTTCTTATTAAATAAATAGAGTTCATGTAAAAGCCAATGAACTCTACTTATTCCATATTGTTCCTTAAATTGATTTTCTATAGTTCTGACATCAGTTATATGAATCTCATGTATTGTTTTCCAGCCAGATATATAGGTAGGTGTGATCCAATGTAATATTACATTAATTATAACTAATTTGGAATAAAGATCTAAGCTAGGGAATGCTATCCCATTACAGTTCCAAGCTGTAATGTGCCATTTATATGCAATCCTAGGTTTTAAGGGGAACCATAAAAATGTATGTAGCGTGGAATCTAATTTTTTAAATACGTTTTTGGGAGAGAGTAGTATCAATGACGGTATATAAACAAAATTTTAGGAAAAATTATCATTATAATTGAAGAGAGCCTATCTTCTATTGTGAAAAACATTTTATTCCATCTTTTGATTAGTTCACTAATGGTGGTTATTAAATTATTGTACTTTAGTTTAACAGACTCTTTCCATGTACTCTTCATACTGACCCCAAATATTCTAATACATCATTCTGCCACTTAAGCCTATTCTGTATTAGGTTTTTGTTGATCTTTTTGTTAATTAGTAATGTTTTGGATTTATTATGATTAAAGTTAAACCCTGAAATTCTTTCAAACTTACTTAAGGTATATATAACATCATGCAGAGAACCATCAGTATCACCCAACTTTAACAACATATCAGCAGCAAATGACTGTATCTTAGGACAATAGTCCTTATTAATTTGAAAGCCTTTTATATTTTGCTTGTTTCTGATATATGTAACAAAAAGTTCCATTGAAAGTGGAAACAATAATGGTGACAAAGGACAGCCTTGTCTAGTTCCCGTGAGGATTTCTAGTGGTGAGGATAGACATGATCCGATTTTCAAATAAGCTTGTGCTCCACTATAAATTTTCATTAATAGGCAACAAAATCTGAGGAGAATTCAAAACCAATCAGAATTCTTTGTAGATATGACCAACTAATAGAATCAAAAGCATTTTCTATGTCTAGGCTGAGAATAGTTGTTTTTTTTTATATTTGCATGCTATGTCTATTAATGATAGCAATTTAATAATGTTATCTTGCACTTTTCTATGAAGAATGAACCCTGTCTGATCCTTATGTATTAGATTAGGTAATATTTTCTTTATCCTATTAGCTAATATTTTCATGAAAATTTTATAATCAGTGTTTAGTGATGACATTGGCTATATGAATCACAAGATTTGGGGTCTTTACCTTATTTTAATATGGGGGAGATAACTGAGTATTTCTACAATGGGGGTGTTATACATTTTTTCTTAGCCATAGTAAAGGCACTCATCATTTTCTTTATTATATATTCAGGAAAAATCTTAAATAGTTCAGGAATTATTCCATCCTGTCCTGGAGCTTTATTATGTTTTAATTTTTTTATTTGCTCTTTCACTTCTGTTAGTGTTATTTGTTTATTTAGTATGTTATTTTGTTGCATTGACACCTTATTAGTTATATTTTCTTGAATAAAAGTATTTATTGCATTATCTGTCACCAAAAGTGGTGCGTTATTATTTATATCTTTATAGTAGTTTTTGTACACTTCTAATATGCCCATTAAGTTAGATGTACTCTTAACTGAACCATCACTTTTATATTTAATCTCATTAATAAGATTTTTATTGCTTATTTATTTAATTATTTATTTTTTGATCCTACCTCAATTTTATGCTGCGGTAGTGTTGCCGCCTCACAGTAAGATGTTGTCCTGCTCGATTCTCAGCTAAAGCGTCTTCTGTGTGGAGACATGCATGAATGGGCGTACCTTCGTTGAAGGTTGTGCGTCAGGCCTGGCAAGTCGGTACGTAAAAATCTACTGCCAATCATTAGCGGACCGGAGTTCCGCTGTGGCGACCCCTAACTGGGAAAAGCCAAAAGATACAACAACCTCAATTTTATGTAAATATTTGGGATTTACAGCATAAGATTGTAATTTCAATTTTTCCAGGTTTATGGCTACTTTATGATTCAGAACTTCTAAGTATTTTTGATTTAACTTAATAATTTCATTATGTACTACTTTTTTTGGTTTTATATGCCATGGTGGTGCAGCGGTAGCTTTGTTGCCTCACAGCAAGAGGTTCTCCCATTCGATTCTCGGCTAGAGTGCAGAAAGGGCCTTCTGTGTAGAGTCTGTATGTCCTCCCCATGGTTGGATGGGTGTACGAAAGACATGTGTAAATGGGTGTGCCTTCATAGAAGGTTGAACGTCGAGCTGGTACCTCGGCGTTTGTGAAAATCTACTGCCAATTATTAGCGGACTGGAGTTCCGCTGTGGCGACCCCTAACCGGGAAAAGCTGAAAGACAAACAAACAAACTACTTTATTTGGTTTTGCATCCATTTTTATCTTATCTATGTTTTTTTGTAAGTCTAAAAGTTCTTTGTCCCACTCTCTCCATTTTTTAAGGTATGAACATTTTATTCTACCATATATATAAACTTTAAAGGTCTCCCATAGTATACTATCAGTCACTTCACCATTATTATTTGTTTCCATAAACATGTCAATTTCTTTAATTATCCATTCCCTGAAGTCATTTAACTTAGTTATGTAAGCAAGAATTTTCTGTAGAAATCTTAAATCATCTGTATGTGTAGTTAATGTAAAGTTTATAGCATTATGGCCCGAAAGTAGACAATTCATTATAGATACGTCACTTATTTTAGAGTATATATTATTTGATACAAAGACCTTATCGATGTTTGTTTGTGTACCAAACAGATATGAATAGTGAGTATAGAATAAGGAATAATGTTTTCTTAGACCATGTATATCTTTAAGGTTCATCTGGTTTGTAAAGTCATTTAACTTCTTGCTTGAGATGTTAGTTTTATTTTACCATTTTAGAAGTATCATTGCCTGATAATAGGCAGTTAAAATCACCTGCTGCTATAATTTCCCCTTTTGCATTTAAAGTAATCAGGTCCAGATATTTGTCAACATATTTAGTACTCAGTCCTGGTATCCAGTATGTATTAATCAAAGTATAATACTTCCTACTGATTTCCAAAATAACCATGCTTAGCATCCCATCTTTATCTGAAATTGTATCTATAATTCTTGGCATAGTATAAGTATTTTTCCATAGAATAGAGTGCCCCTTCTCTTAGTCTTAAAGCATGAATCAGCCAGAATGGTATAGCCATTGAATGAGTATTTTTGTAGATCTTTTTTTAATAGATGGGTTTCCTGTAAAAAGATGATCTGAGCTTTATGCATTTTGATATATTTAAGCAAACCAGCTCTTTTGACATTATTGTTAAAACCATTAATATTTAATGATAAGCATTTATAAGCCATTGACTATAATGTGTATGTTCTTACTAACTGTATGACCTTTCTTCAGGGTTGACTTGAAATCTACTGAAAGTTTACTTATCATGGATGCATAATGTGTATTAAGCACTACTTTCAAAAACCCAAAACTATTTACAATGGATGCATAACGTGTATTAAGCACTACTTTCAAAAACCCAAAACTATTTACAAACACATACATGAAACATTAAGTTTTTGGTTTAGTTAAAACTTAACTAAACCATCCATCCACCACCTCTCCAATACCAGAGCCACTGCAGTGATCCCTGGGGTAAATTTTCTGTTTCTCATCCACCCGTCAAGCTTTCTCTTGAAGAGTGTTAGTGAGTGGCTCCGCCTGATGTATATTGGAATCCTGTTCCAAAGCATGGGGAGTCTCTGGGACAGGAATCTATCCCTCCAGCTTGTCCTATTTGTCATTGTGGTGAGGTTTATATCTCTAGAGCATGTGGCTCTCCAGGATTTGTTTTTTTTTTGGTTGAGCATGTCTATCAATTCTGGGTTGGATATCGCCTTGTATGTCAGGCAGAGATCATGTCTGAGTAAGCGGTATGCAACCGAGTACAGCTGGAGTTTCTTGAGTTGGGCTGCATAGGGCATCTGTTTGAGGCCAGTAATCCTCTTGGTGAGGTACTTTTGTGGTCTTTCCAGCTGTTACTGGTGTCTTGTAAGGTACATCCCAAATGGGGTGTTGTATTCTATGATGGGTCTAATGAGTGATGAGTAGAGAGGCACAATAACCTCTTTTGTTCTAGATGTGAACCCTTCTGTGATTAGGTGGGCCACTTAGAAGGATTTTCTAACCACCTTGGCAATACGATTATCAAAGGAGAGATTACTATCTACTTGGGTCCCCAGATCTCTTATTACATTTCCTGTATTTAGGGGACTACCACCTATGTGGTAGTTCATGGGTACTTTGTTTTTCCAAAGGGGATGACTATGCAGTTTTTGACCTTTAGCTTGAGGCCATGATTTTGACTCCAGGTATCCGTCTCAGTGAGACCCATCTGGAGGGTGTCTGTATCAGCTGGCGAATCAATTATGGCCCCTAGTCTGCAGTCGTCTGCGAACATGGTCAGCCATAGTCCTCCTATGCTTGCCTGTACCTCTGAGAAGTATATACCGAACAGGAGGGGTCCTAGGACTGAGCCCTGTGGATTGCCACTTGTAACCGGTTTAGAGTCAGACATAGAGCCTGCAACTCTCACCTTGTGAGTTCTATCCATGAGCCATTTGGCAACCCATCTCATGATGTAGGGGTTTATATTTAAGCTGGTGAGCTTGTCTATAATACTAGAATGGGGAATGGTGTTGAAAGTCTTTGCGAGGTCTAGGTAGGCTGTGTGGACCTCCTTTCCCTCATCTAATGCCTTGGTAACCATCTCAAAGAAGTCCACCAGGTTTAGGAGGCATGATCTGCCCTTAACAAAGCCAAGCTGGGTATAGTCCAAGGATTGGAGGTTCCCAATGTCTCTGTTAATGAGTTCCATGATAATGCATTCCATAGCCTTACAGACCCGGCTAGTCAGGCTTATAGGGCGATAGTTCCCAGGGTCCGTTGTGGCTCCACCTTTATGGAGCGGGATAACTGTTGCTGTGTGCCACTCTGTGGGTATGTAGCCTGTAGTGAGGCTGAGTTTGAACAGTGTGATTAGGTGAGGGGTTAGTTCATTTTGGAGCTCTTGTAAGACACAGCCTGGGACACTGTCCAGTCCCATTGAAGCTGTGTTTTTGGCTTTGGATATGGCTGTTTTAACCTGTGCGTGTCGGTAATTGACGGGGCCCTACATTCTTCTGGCATGGTTTTCGGCCCATTAGGGGGTGAGAGGGGGGTGAAGTTTGCACTAAACCTGTCTGCCAAAATGTTGGCAATATCAGTCAGTTCAGTCTATTTTGTGTCATTCTGCACTAACTCAGAGCAGATCTGAGAGTTTCCACTTAGGTTCTTGACATAGCTAAAGAATGCTTTGTGGTTATCTTTGGAGTCATTGGCAATTTTTCTTTCAAAACTAGCCTTGGATGATTTAATGAGGCATTGTAGTTTCTTGCTGATACTGATCAGAGATGTCTTTCCTTCTTGGGATTTTACTCTTTTCTGTACCAGTTTCCTCCTTCTGTTGTATAGTTTGTTTATGGCAGGGGTCCACCAGTCTGGTTTCCTTTTCTTGGAGTGAGTCTTGGTTTTACTTGGGATAGCATGATCCATGCATTCCTGCAGATGCTCACAGAGTGCCTTTGTAAAAGTTTCAGCAGCTTGGACAGCATTGTCCTTTAGCATGGGGGCTGTGAACCTTTTCACCTCGGTCTTAAGTAACATGAAGTTTGCTTTTGAAACGTTTTGCATGATGGTTTCCTTGATTGGGGGTGGGGGCGGAATGTGGATATCCAGAGTGATTAGTCTATAGTCTGATCTAACCAGCGAAGGGTTGACCTCCGGTGTGGAACACCGGTCGCCCATATTGGTGATGACCAAGTCCAATATGTTGTTCCTGCTGATGGGTGTGTTGACCAGTTGATCCAGGGCATTCGAGTTTATAAATTCTAGGAAGCGTTGGGCAAAGGCAAGGGAGTTAGTACTTGAGTAGTTCTCCCAGTTTATGTTTGGGTAATTGAAATCACCCAGTATTAGGGTGTTTGGTAGGACCTTCATATTTCCCAGTGTCTCCAGAAATGCAGAATGGGGGTCCTGGGCCATAGTGGGTGTCCTGTAGCAAGCTACAATTTGGATTGCACTTTTGCCCATTGTTAGTTGCACATGGATGATCTCTGATGCATTGTGCTGCACCACTAACCTGGAGGTGTGGGTATCCTTGATGAATATGGATACACCTCGCCTTTTGTGTTTTGGTCCTGGTTCTATGGCCGAAAGGTATGGTATGAGTTATAGCCTAGTATTGCTGGGCTGGGGTGCTCTCAGGAGTCTTAAACCAGGTTTCTGTTACTACACAGATGTCCATGTTCTCCATACTGTGGAGTGCCTCGAGTATGTGCATTTTGAGGTTTAGACTTCTGGCGTTGAGTAGCATTACCCTCAGTTTTTGGTTACTTGTGCTATTTTTGGTGGTGGGTTTGTCTTTTAAGCCTTGCCTAAAAAAGGCACTATGGGGGCGGCAAGAACCTTGGCCAGAATTTGAAAGTCTAAGGGTGACAGGTGCAAGCCATCTCTTGTGAAGCAATGTGGCTTGTCGAGCATGTCATCCCAGGCAGACAGATACTGGATCCCCTTTGAATGACACCAGAAACTTAGCCAATTGTTGAAATTGATAATTTTTTCTTTATACTGTGGCATCATTCTTGGTGAGGGCAGGATGCTACTCAGGGTAAGGGTCATACTGGCCTGGGCTACATGATCAGAGAGCTCTTCCATGTCTCTTTTCATGTAGTCCAGGAAGGTACGTCTCAGGTCATTCACACCAACATGGACAATGACAGAGTTGTATTTGTACTTGTTCTGGAGTGACCTGAGTGCTTGTGTTATGTGGCGGATCCTGGCACCCGATAGGCAGCTAACTGTAACCTTCTCCTTGTCCAGCCTAGTTAGTGGGACATCAGTGTGCCTGACTATAGAGTTGCCTATTACTAGTGTGTTGGGTATGTTATTTTGCATTAAGGGCTGTGATGATGTGGCACACTGATTATGTGAAGTATGTGTTTCATGGTTGGTGATAGGGTGTGGAGGTTGCTTGGATGTCTGCTTTGGAGTTCTCTTTTGCTTTTGCAGATTTTTATTTAGAGCTTCCGAGTATGTTTTCATGTATTCATGTGTGTTATTTGCCAGTGTTGGTTTATTCAGTCTGTGTGAGACTGGTAGTGTGTTGCAAGTATTACCCTTCTCCTCTTGACTGTCAGTTCCAGTCTTGGGTTGAGAGAGCTTTGCCTCCACTTTGCCTGTATAACTGCATCTCTTGCATATATTAGTGTTTGGTGGTAGGAGGAGAGGGTTGTCTGTGTACATGAGGCAGTTGTAACATTGCCTCAAAATGCCCAGATTCACCAGTTGGACTGGAGAGTACACCGGAAACTGCCCTTTGGACATGCCTGAATAGGTAGAGTACGCTGTTTTTCTGATTGGCTGGTGAAGACGAATAGAGAGCCTTGTCCTTCTGGACAGTATAGGGGGGTCCAGTGCTAGGGTTAATTAGTGCTTGCTATGAGTTTTAAGCAAGTTCATGACTGTGAAATGAATGGTTTGAGTGCCAAAGTTGAAGGTTTGTCTAGTTCCAAGGGAAAAATTGAAGAGTAGACTTCGTGGAGCCAACAATAATTTAACTCTAGCTAAATGGTGCTGCCTGGTGTGCAAAACCAGGTTTTTATAGCAGTGTGGGTTTGCTCTGGTGTCCTCCCATCTTACAAAGACGTGTGTCTGGAGTATTTCTCTGTGGGCCTCTGCTGAAAATTTTGGCTTTTTTTCCAAGTCAGATGTTCCTGGTTAACAAATGTTAAATGAAAATGACAAGCATTTGAATTTCAGACTTCATATTCTTCAGAAAGTACATGGTAACACAAAACCTTTTATTCTAGCAATTTTCAAAGTTATAAGATGGATATTTGAAATTTGTCCCTATTTTTGGGACTGTATTCCCCCATTATTGGCTTCATCAAGGTTTTTTGTGCTAAGGTTGAGAGCTATGGTAAGAACTGAATTCACTGAATATGTTTGGGGGTTGTATTCCCCTATTACTTGCTTTGTCCAGGTGTTTTTTGCTAAGAGGTTGAGAGCTATGGGGAGAACTGAATTCACTGAATATGTTTGGAGGCTGTATTCCCCCATTATTGGCTTTGTTCAGGTGTGTTGTGCTAATAGATTTACAGCTATGGTGAGAACTAAATTCAATAAATGGTAGCCATTTAAGTTTCAGTCTTCCTCTTTTTCACAAAACAGCTGATATGGCATAGTGGTATGTTGCTCTGACTGTTTTGCCCAGGGTCCTGGGTTCACGACTTGACAGTGAAATGTATGGTGGTAACGCAGCATTTTATTCTAGCAACTTTCCAACATTATACAAGCAATGTTTAAAATGTGTTCCTGGTTTTTAGGCTGTTGTCCCCCCCAATAAATGTTGGCTTTTTCCAGATTTCTTGTACTGCAAAGTTCAGAGATTCACCTGAGTGAGTAGCTTTTACAAGGAGCTGAGAGCTGCAGGGGAGCAAAAGTTTAGTGCTGCTTACGCTGCTTGTGCTTGCATTGTTAATAACACAACAAGTAGTGTGCTTGCTTTTGATGTAGAAGGCTATGGGTTCTACTCCCACAGTAGATAGATTCATTGTTGATACTGTACTGGGTTGCAAAGGTGGTGGATGCTGCACTCCTTTTTGGCGAAGATACCTAGTAACTATGAACCTGTTATCAGTTTACCATCCATTCCCTATTGCAATATTACTAGCTTATCATTTTTTTAGTGTAACATAGACAATTTATTCCTCAAGGGCAACAGGCACTTTATTTGTAGATGAAACAATGAAATATAAATAGCAACCTCTTCATTAGTTACAGATCTCTTTAATGTGGAATTATTTAGATGACTTTTACTTCTTCAGAGATTGTGCATATCTACTGATATTGGCGGACTGTAGAAGTTTGAGTAGACCTTTATGATGGAAATGTTCTGAATTGGGCAGTTTTGTCATTATTGGTGCATGCATTTTGTTTCATTGTTTACTGGAAAAATGTTCAAAACAATAAATTTAAAACACCCTCTAAAACTGTACTGTATTGTACAAGGAATATAATTTAATACAATCAGGGTGGTATATGAAAGAGCATGTGTATGTTACGTGTGCAAGGGGCCTGTGATTTGAAAACAGCCCAAACCCAAAGTTAATCTTTATCTGCAACTGGCAAAATGTATTTTCTATGAATGTGGGTTTCAATGCTTGTTTCAATGGGTCTATATCAGAACATCGAAGTTTTAAAACTTTGAATGTTCTAATATTGACCCGTTTTGAGCAAACGCTAAAAATAGCGAAGCTGCTTTGTTATTTTCAGAGCTGTGGTAGAAATTTTCAGGTCAGGTTCAGGTAAGTGCATGATTGTGTGGTTGTTAGGATTAGGGCACGGGTTAGGTGAGTTAGGGTTAGGACACGGGTTAGGTGATTTAGGGTTAGGGCGCGGGTTAGGTGAATTAGGGTTAGGGGTGGGTTAAGTGAGTTAGGGTTAGGGCACGGGTTAGGTGAGTGTGTGATAGTGACGGACCTTAGGGTTAGGGTTTGGGTTAAGGTAAGTGGATAGATAGCAGTGTATGTATAGTTTAGTGTAGAGTTAGTTGTAGGATTATAAGTGTATGTGTGTGGATTGATGTTTTTTAGGTGTGCTTGTGTTGTGTGTATGTGTTTTAGAATAGCAAATTTTTTCCCAAGGAAAAAAGTTGCTGTTTTGAATGTTTGATATTATGTGGTTTAGATATTTTAGGTTCGATGAAATAGCGTTTGCTATTTTCTTCTTTCGATAATGTAATATAAACAAGTTTCAATGAATGTGAGTTTCAAGAGCAAAGAAGTTTTAATGCTAACCACAAAGAACACTGAGCAAACTCAGCAAAAAAGAAGATAAAAAACAACACCAGGCTTCCATCCAAATATTTAATCCACTTTAGCACCTCGGCAAAATAGCCTTCAAGAAGTGATACAAAATTCAGCAAAAAATCTTCTCTTTATATACCCACCCAACATTAATTAACAAATAATTAAGCAATAAAACAATCAAATTAAACACTTCCAATCTAGCTCCAGGTTAAGTCCTACTGGAGCAAGTGTGTTATATTTTAAAATGTAAATTGCTTCTTTAAAAAGCAGCACATTTTTTAACAACCTTTCATCACCAGTTTTAAAAAAAAACTTTCTCTAGAATAGTTGCCTGTAATAAAGTATAATTCCCATCATGTTTCTCAAAAAAGTGCATAGCTATAGAACTTTCCATTCTATTCTTTTTTTATATCTCTAATGTGCTCTTGTACTCACACCTTAAACATTCTTTTACTTTGTCCTATATAATAAAGATTACAGGGGCACCTCAAACACTAAATAATACCTTCTGTATTACACCCATAACTACCATTCACCATAAACTTCTTTCTATTTATCTCAGTAAAAACAGGTACAATATGTCTGCATATACTACAGTTATTACATGCTATTGTGCCATTTAATCTCAAGGACCTAACTAAATTGACATCCGGTAGTATAAAATAAGCCTTAACTAATATATCTTTTAAATTCTGTCCCCTCTTATATGACATACATATTTTTTTATTAATAATTTTTTGTAAACAATACATCATTTTGAAAAAAATTCCAATAAAGAACAATAACTTTATTAACTTCTAAAGAGGAGGCATGTTAATTGTAAAGCAAACTAAAAAAGAATGAATAAAATAAAATATTTTTTGTAACCACATATAATCTTTTAAGTGAAGAAGTTAATAAAGTTATTGTTCATTATTGCAATTTTTTACAAAATGATGTATTGTTACAAAAAATTGTTAATAAAAAAATATATATGTCATATAAGAGGGGACAGAATTTAAAAGATATATTAGTTAAGGCTTATTTTATACTACCGGATGTCAATTTAGTTAGGTCCCCCAGATTAAATGGCACAATAGCATGTAATAATTGTAATATATGTAGACATATTGTGCCTGATTTTACTGAGATAAATAGAAAGAAGTTTATGGTGAATGGTAGCTATGGGTGTAATACAGAAGATATTATTTACTGTTTGAGGTGCCCCTGTAATCTTACATAACTACATAACTCGATAACATATAAGCCTTGGGTATTGAAATACATATGACAGTATTTGTAATAAAGGACAGGATTACATTATTTTAAGAAGCTCAATACATTTTTTGGAGACTTGCAATCATCTTTGCAGGCTTTACCTGCAAACTAAACAGAATGCCAATCTATCGTGTGTGGTCCATAACCTCTGCAGTAATCCTTTAAGCAATGTATGTTGAGCTTATTTCTTGTTTGCTTTTCATTTTTTACTTTGATCATATTTTTTCCATGAAACAAGTAGAATGTTGTTGTCAGGCAGCAGGTCTTTTTTGGATAAGAAATGTTTTTACAAGTGGGGGTATCACAGAGATTTCTACTTTCAGCATGTTACTTGGTACTTTAGTAAAGCTGAATATAAATTAGAATTAGAACTGCAGTGCAAGGAGAAGTGGTTTGAGTTGAGTGCTGCTTGTTTTTCTTATACTTGATTTTGACTGGCATTCCAGTAATGGATTTAAAAAGTAATTTATTTTTTCATGCCGCACAACCTTTTTGTTTCCATCTAGATATTAAGTAAGCTGTCATGCAGCCAATGCAATGAAATATTTTTTTCTAGTACACTTCATTTTGTCTTGATTGGACTCTCATAATGATGGTTTGGCACACAGGGCAGCGTATTTAATTAAAGTTATAGTTTTTTGTGGTTTTGAGCATAGCCCCTCCCTTTTCTAGTTGGCCACACCCATTTCCATTGACCCAACCCATTCAATTGTCTCCTGCAACCCCCCTTTGATTTGAAGTCACGAGAAGCCACTGATGAGAGCGTCCAATATATCTGAAGCAATATGAATGTCACATATGATAATAGCACCTGTAATATGTAGATATGCCAGAAATACACATCAGATCAAAGTATGTATAAACATTAAAAGTTGAAGGTTAAGTAGATTGTCATTACTTCCAAGACTTTTCAAGAAACATTATATAATTTAACCATTTTGTCAGTCATCTATCTAACATTTTTCATGTAAAGATCTGTTGAATATATATGTATATATATATATATATATATATATATATATATGTATATATATATACATATATATATATATATATATATATATATATATATATATATATATATATATATATATATATATATATATATATATATATATATATATATATATATACACACACACATATATATATATATATATATATATATATATATATATATATAAAACACTTATTACAACATAACTATTATATTTTGCAATTATACACCTATTACTCATATGTATTAACAATATCAGTGTTGACGTCTTTCTTCAGGAAGAGGGGAGAGAGAGTGAGAGAGAGAAAAAAAAAAAGAAAAAGGGGCCTAACTACACTTTGTTTAGTTACTAAAGGTTTAGTTATATAACATAAGGCAGATGTTAATATGCATAATGAGTTTTCTAATGCAGCTCCTAGTTCACTTGATGTCATATAGTCACTAATAGTGTCATTGAATCTGCAGAATGTATGCATCTGTAAGAGAACATAGGCATTTTCAAAGCAGTTAAACACTTTTATCAGAACTAATTATTTACCATTTAAAGTATCTAGTGAATGATAACAGAATTTCAAGAGAAAAGAATTCTAAGTACAACCATTTAACAAGTTCAAAAGGTCAAATATGTCATTATTGTTTCCTTAAGCTACAGCTTCATAAACTTGTTAAAACGTATCTAAATAGGCTCATGCACAACAGAAGTTGTCTCTAGTGAAGAAAAAAGCATTTTTGGTGGAAAATTCAGATCTTGAAGCTTTTAGAGTTTACAGAAAGTAAAAAAAAAACACTCAAGTTGTCTTGTCAGTGCATGACATGAATCTCCACAATGAGAACAGTAACGCAGACCACCAGTTTCCTCACAAAACATCAACATCATGAAAAAAATTAACCCTTTCATACAAAAACAGCTATTTAGAAGTAACAGCTGCTTCTAATCAGAAATCATATTATAACATTTCAATCATTTACCCACCAGTTAACCAGGCCAGAGAGAGAGAGACTAAAAGGAACCTAGTATATATATATATATATATAGAGAGAGAGAGAGAGAGAGAGAGATATTATATATTATATTTAGCTATCTATAAAACATCATTAATGTACTGTAGTAATATTTAAATGTATATATGTGGTGGTGGTGCTGCGGTAGCATTGTCACCTCACAGTAAGACGTTGTCCTGTTCGATTCTCAGCTAGAACGTCTTCTGTGTGGAGACATGCGTGAATGGGTGTACCTTCGTTGAAGGTTGTGTGTCAGAGCTGGCAACTCAGCACGTAAAAATCTACTGCCAATCATTAGCGGACCGGAGTTCCGCTGTGGCGACCCCTAACCAGGAAAAGCCGAAAGACACAACAAGTAATGTTTAAATGTATCTAAACAAAGATTCTAAAACATCTAGTTAGAAACACTAATCAGAAACACCTTGTTACCCCACCACTGACCCACTAGAAAAAAATGCACTTTAGTATTAAGTCAAATTATACTATTACTGAAGAATAAGATGACATACATCATTTGTAGTTACTTAAAAGGGAAAAGTATGTAAAGTACTTATAATGGGGAAAAGAGAGAAAAGGAACATTGGTAACAAAAAAGAATAGGAAGAATGAAGAGAGAGAGAGAATGTTATTTAAATACTTAGTACTATATGTAAATAGAAGAAATAGATATAGAAAGGAAAAGAGAAAGTTAATAATAAAAATGATTCACATTATCTTACAGCAGAGAGACTCTCCAGAATCAAATGTATTATGATTCATAAAACAAAGCTTTTAAAATTAGAAGGAATTTATTCATTTGTCCTTCAGTTTCTTAGTTTTGTTTGCTCCTTCCTTCACAGACCATCCATTTTTTGTTGCCTGTCTCTTCAAACTCTGGGATGACCATTCCATTTCTTCTATGTCCGACAGTATCTTCTTCTTTTGGATAAATTCTACTGCTTCTTGTAGGGAATCAAAGATCTTCACTCCTTCTGGCAGGGTGATTTTTATTATTGCAGGAAAAATAATTTCAGCTTTAATATTGATGGTTTTCAAGGACTTAGAGGAACACACTCCTTTCTTCTGGATATGACTGTAGAGGTGTAGTCATTGTCAAAATGAATAACTTTTTCACCCATCTTGATAGGGGAATTAGTCCAAGCTGATTTCAGCACTAAGTCGTTGTCTTGTGAGGAAAGAAATCTAACTATTTTAGACCTGTGGTTAGATGAACTCAGAGATGAAGCTGGATTTGCTAGGGACTGATGAGCCTTCTCAATTCAAAAAGAGAGGGATTCAGGCATGTTTAGTGTTGATGAAAACCACTTATTGAGGAATTGGATCATGTTAGCACCCTCTTCTTTCTCAGGAATTCCATATATTCGTATGTTAATCCTCCTTGATCTACTTTCAAGGTCTTCCAGTTTCTCAATCAGCCTGGTGTCCTGTTTCAAAAGAAATTCATTGTGATATTCATTTTCTGTCACTCTAGTATCCAGATCAGTTACTGTTTCCTCTAAGGCAAGAATCTGTTCAGATTGTTTTACTATTCCATTTAGATGTTCCAGCTGTTTACTGCATTCTTGTTTGATAATATCCATTCTGGTTTTGAATTTGTCCATTTGTAGTGACAGTTCTTGGATGTTTGTTATTGTAAGATGTAGTTCTTTCTTCACTGCACTCTCCTGGTGTGGGTTCTTCACGTTGCTCATGTTTTTAGTGACAGTTCTTGGATGTTTGTTATTGTAAGATGTAGTTCTTTCTTCACTGCACTCTCCTGGTGAGGGTTCTTCATGTTGCTCATGTTTTAGTGACAGTTCTTGGATGTTTGTTATTGTAAGATGTAGTTCTTTCTTCACTGCACTCTCCTGGTGTGGGTTCTTCATGTTGCTCATGTTTTAGTGACAGTTCTTGGATGTTTGTTATTGTAAGATGTAGTTCTTTCTTCACTGCACTCTCCTGGTGTGGGTTCTTCACGTTGCTCATGTTTTTAGTGACAGTTCTTGGATGTTTGTTATTATAAGATGTAGTTCTTTCTTCACTGCACTCTCCTGGTGTGGGTTCTTCACGTTGCTCATGTTTTTAGTGACAGTTCTTGGATGTTTGTTATTGTAAGATGTAGTTCTTTCTTCACTGCACTCTCCTGGTGTGGGTTCTTCACGTTGCTCATGTTTTTAGTGACAGTTCTTGGATGTTTGTTATTATAAGATGTAGTTCTTTCTTCACTGCACTCTCCTGGTGTGGGTTCTTCACGTTGCTCATGTTTTTAGTGACAGTTCTTGGATGTTTGTTATTGTAAGATGTAGTTCTTTCTTCACTGCACTCTCCTGGTGTGGGTTCTTCACGTTGCTCATGTTTTTAGTGACAGTTCTTGGATGTTTGTTATTGTAAGATGTAGTTCTTTCTTCACTGCACTCTCCTGGTGTGGGTTCTTCACGTTGCTCATGTTTTTAGTGACAGTTCTTGGATGTTTGTTATTATAAGATGCAGTTCTTTCTTCACTGCACTCTCCTGGTGTGGGCTCTATGAGTTGCTCATCTTGAGATCTCCAGTAGAAAACTTCTTGACAGGAATAATTAAAAAATTCTCTTGACTATGTATTAATTTTTAGAAAGTAATAAAGAGTCTATGTTAATCTAACTTTTAATATAATTTTAGTTCGATTTTTCTAAAAATTAAAGTATATTTCCTGTCAGGATATTAAAATCTAAGCAGAGCTATGGATTTCTGCTGCTATCAGACTGGCATCTTGGCCATGTCCCCCGCTACACTGATTTCTGATAACCAGTGTCTCACTTACCTAATTACTGACATGAGTAGTGAGTGCTGGCACAGTGCCCATGGTAGTCCAAGGAACAAATATGTTTTGGTTTGGTTTGGATGACTGGGTGAATATAGCTGTTTTATTTTTCTATATAATAAATATTGCTGTGGATGACATAGAGAAAACATAGTTGTTACTGCTCTCCCTCCATGCTCACTCCTGCTACCAACAGTAAGTAGCATGCTGTTAGGAACAACATAAAAAATATCAACAAACTTTGATTTCTCAGTTTGTTTGTGTCTTTCGGCTTTTCCTGGTTAGGGGTCGCCACAGCGGAACTCCGGTCCACTAATGATTGGCAGTAGATTTTTACGTACTGGCTTGCCGGGCCTAACGCACAACCTTCAACGAAGGAACGCCCATTCACGCATGTCGCTACACAGAAGACGCTCTAACTGAGAATCGAATGGGCAACATCTAACTGTGAGGCAACAACGCTACCGCAGCACCAAATAACTAAATACAGAATCAGAGAAACAGGATGGCCACTTACAGTATGTCTGTAATGAAATGTCTGCAGTCAAAAAATGTTTCCAAGTTGTAACAGTGCCGAGCATCTTAATGACGAGAGCAAACTGCATGTGAACAATGATGTAACCAGATACAAAAATTCAGACTTCTCACTTGAAGAACTGCATCAGAATATCTACTTATTAAAGTTTTCATACACTGTGTAGGACAACAGATCACATTCTAAAATGGAGGTGGCTAGTAGAAGCTGGTTCAGCAACTGAATAAAATTCTGATTTGAGGGTTAATATGACACCAGTGGAATGTGCAGGAACTCAATATCTGTTCCAAAGAGAACCATAAAAACTCTGTCTACATATTTGCTACTGTTCCTGTCCGGCATCCTTTTTCCCTTAAACATACACTCTGATCATAAAGAAACAGCAGATGTGAAAGCAGCTGACCAGATGTGGCCATTTGTTTAATGGTATTTGTCAGAATTACTTATAGGTTCATAGGTTCATAGGTAAGTACTAGGCTAGCTGCCCTTGTGGGCCATTTTAAGCCTATCTAGTTTCCCTTTTTGTGCTTCAATTAACCTATCACATTTGGTTAGAGATTGGCCTTACCCATCACATTGTCAATAATTATATATTACCCTTAATGAGAGTAACTTGGATTATACCATAGATAATTTTAGGGACCCATGCATGCAATAAAGCATTTAGGAGCTGCATCTGTCCATTAGTACTACAGGGGGCAGTTGTGTGGTGCATTTTCTGTTTCCCATCCATAGATCTAAGTTGTCCTTGAATATGGACATGGATGAACTTTGCTTTATGTGGATGGGGAGTCTGCTCCAGACCAGTGGTGTCCTCTGTGAGATACAACTATCCTTCCAAGCTGTTCTGTTGAGGTTGCAGAACAGGTCCCTGGACAGAATATTTCTGGTGCCATTTGACTTCCTGATGTGCAGTAAATCCATCAGTACTGGATTAGAGGATGCCTTGTATGCCAGACAGGGGTCATATCTTAGCAGTCTGCAAGATTTCCAGTATAGTGATATGGCTTTCATTCGGTCCATGTAGGACATGTTTTTTAGGTCTTGTATCATTTAGTAAGGTAGCTTTGTGGGCATTCCAGTTGTTGCATGTGTCGGCACAGATACATGCCAAAGAGGGCATTGCACTTAATAACTGGACTAATGAGGGCTGCATAAAGGGGGACATTGAGATCCCTATATCTAGACACAATCCCTTTATTTATAAGCAGTGCAATATAAAAGGCCTTTCTTACAACAATGGATACACCTTGCTTAAATGTTAGGTCACTGTCCACACAAGTGACTGTGTCAACTTCTAGTAGTATATTGTTAATCTGGTAGTTCCCATTAAATTTTTTACAATATTTTTATTTGGCTATATTTCTGTTCTGGAAAAAATGCAGGAGCATGTAAGCTGGTGGTGGCGCTGATCAGAAGAAAACGCTGGAAAAACTATGATTCTTTACATAATGTTAGTGTGTCACAAAACATTGCAGAATAAGATAGACTACATTCATTACATTGTAGTTGTTTTTTCCCCACATGCTGTTCTTTAGTTTATTGGGACTTAGAGAAGAAGGAAAAACTGAATTTCATTTTGTTTTACACATTTTCCCTTTTCTCAGTGTTTATATGGTATATATAAAAATTAAGGGGTGGGGACAGCAACTCCACTTTGGGCCGTGCAGGAAGCACATCTTCCATTAGGAAATGTGATATTCTATGGAGCTAGATATTTTAGCAGTGATTATTCTCATGTCAGTTTTATGCAATATAATTAGTCAGCATAGATCCAAAATATCCCTTCAGACTGTACCTGCCCTGTGGTTTTGGATACAGTTAAACTTCTTTTCTAGGTTCAAACCTAACATCTTTTTAGCTCAGTCAGTGTAAGGGTGTAGTATAGCCAGTGCTGTAGACAGGGTGTAGCAAGACTAAAACATCCCTAAAACTCAAATGGGACATGCATTCCCCTTACTGACATCTGGCTTCAGGGGGGAGTGGTTCATACCCCTTTTTTGTATGAGACTGACATGCAAGAAGCCAAGTCCCCCAACTCAGACCCAAACAACTTAGTAGGCTTGCACAGCTTTTGGTAAGAGACAAAGCATTCTGACCAGTTGTAATTTTGATGGCATATAAGATGGACACTGACAGAGCAATAAAAAGAACCCATATGTAATGTTTATTATTATTATTATTATTATTATTATTATTAGTGTGTGTATCTCTGAATGTGCAATAAAAATATCATTCCAGGACATCCAGGCAATAACTTCCCTATCAGCTTGCCTCTGTATATTGCATAAGTTTTATGATTTGTGGAATGTAGTAAATAAATCAGTTCATGTTTTAAGATGTTTTGTTTCTCTCTATTTGTATAAAGTGGATTTGCATGTACAGTCTTTTGCAAATGTAAAGATATTTTCATTTTTGGATACAGAATAGCAGAGCATATGGGAAACTGGTGTAGAGAGCATCCACGGATGGAGGGAGGGGCAGAGTGAGAGCTCTCTGCTTTAAGGTTCCTCATGTTCGCTGAAGGAGAACAGCAAAGAGTAAAATGATGTGCAGTCATGGCCACTACAGTTAGTCTAATGGCTGAGAGATTTTTATTTTTTCCCATGAACAAGTTAGCAGCCCTTCTGACATATGACTTTACAGGAAACCTTTAAGTAAGACTGAGGTATTCCCCTTGGTATTAAACGTGCTAAAGATAAAATCATTGATGTGTGATAATGCATTTCTGTGTGCTACTCCTGCTGTATGGATAAAGCATTCTGTCAGTGGTAATATCGCTAAAAGGAAAATTCCTAAAGAAGAACCTGTACTAGTGGGAGTGTTTGTATGAGGCCTCAACGGATGGAGCAAGAAATCATGTTATATTAACAGTAGTTGTCATATTCACCACCTCAGGTCAGGGACTGGTGTATAGTTCACTGCATCTGCAAAACATTATGTGACTCTGAAAATTTTACTCTATATAAACATATGTGTATGTGTACATGTTTGTGTGCATTTGCATGTCTGTGTATGAATGTGTATGTATGGGTGTATATGCATATATATGTTTATATTTATATATTTGTGTGTGTGTACGTACATTTTATATATATATATATATATATATATATATATATATATATATATATATATATGTGTGTGTGTGTGTATATACACAGATGCGTAAACCAGTTTGAATTTATTATTTTAAGTGCTAGGCCACTGGGTTTTATGTGACAGTGGTCACCTGTGAGCAGTACATCAACCTGGTTATGAGAAATGTAAAAAATAAACCCATACCTGACTGTGGGTTGACAGATAACTTCTTCTCATGTGAGACCCCAGTGAAAGTACTTGCATAGCATGCCCAAGACAGGAAGGTACAGGGGAGTTATTTTCCCAAGAAATGAAAATGGAAGAGTGTGGATTGTGTTAATGATGTACCAAGGGTAACATTAAAGGGCTTATCACTTCATGTGGCTTAAAGGCACAAATTGCTAAATCTATCACCTTGTACTTATACACTGACTCTGAAAACAGTTGTATTATACAATGACTCCCTATTAATATTCGAAAATGTGCACACTGATTGGCCAAGCCCAACCAGCGTGCCTGTTTAAATCCCACAATATACCAATGGAAAAAGGTCCAGTCGCCCGGACTTTTTTCTGTTGATATAAAGTGCCCCAAAACCTTTTTTTTTACAATTAAAAAAGAGAAAACGGAGCAACGGAGACTTTCTTTTCTCTGCTGCTTCTGTTTCAAAGCATTGATGTACTGGGTATGTGTGGGAATGCAAGTCCCATACGCATGCGCAGTACATCAAAATGAAGAAGCAGGATACCACAACTGGCGGAAGAACAGTAATCAGCCATTATACAAACACATTATTTAAGAAAAGTAAGTATTCTTTTTCTTAAATAATGTCATTGTATAATGGCACTAACCAACACCGTGGTTGCGGTATATTGAAGATTTACCCATGGTTGCCTTTGTTTAATCACTCGGGCTTCGCCCTCGTGATTAAGCCACACCAGCCATGGGTAAATCTTCAATATACCACACTACATCATCGGTTATTGCTTAATTAGTTTTATTACATGGCAGGTGACACTAAAATGTCTGATAAAATAAATGTGATGGTATTCAGTATGCATGAGCTGGGGGTGTATGCTACCTTTTCAACATTAAGACATCATACACTGCCTGCTGGCTGTAGTAAAAATTCATAAAATAATATCTGTTATATGTTTGTTTTGTTTTCTGAGAGTATTCACAAGTTTCATTTAGAAAGTGGGTTTTTGGGGACGAAGTACATCACTGATTAATGAATGGCAGAACTGCAGAGTCTTTATCCTTTTAACTGAGTTCTGTGTTGCAGTTAAGTTCCTATGTCCTGTTTCTGTCCTAAGAAGTTACATTATTTGTTTTAATTTTGCCTGTCTTGCAACACTACTCAAATGGCTAATGTTTGTAAATGATGTTTTAGTGCCTAGGCATTGTCTGTAAATGATACTTTGTTGCCAAAATAATGAACACTATCAGGCTTGTATTTCCAGTCATGTTAGTGTCTGTTGTCTTTGTGATTGCTTATCCATAAGTTTGCATTGGATGTTTTACATCCTTCTAAGTCTCTGTCTGCACTGTTGGTTGAATGGTCTATTTACAATGTCTAACTGTTTATGTTTTATGAGTGATTTGTTCTGATATACATTTTGCTATTTGCACAGGTCATGTCTGAAGAAAGCCTATCAGTTTGATTAGATCTATCAATGTCATATAAGATCAAATCATGTAAATCAACTGTCATTACATTATTTGAAATTTCACTAATTTGATTCATTTGGTTAAAGTAAAGATTTAATATTTTTGTTTTAGAAGTTGTAAATATGCTTTTTGAGTTTTCTGTGCTGGGGATGTCTGATTTTGTGTATCTTTGCATTGCTGTTTGACTTACAGCTGCAGTTTGACTTTTCTTGCAGAGCAGTCAGGTTTGTTGAGGAAACACTTCCCCATCTAAGGGTGTTTGCACTTTCTCTGTGATTCTGTGATTGTAGAACAAGAATACTTGATTATGGATGTTGGGACAATCCCAAAGTGGTATGAGGGGCTTGCATTTTTAAATACACTTTTTGTATGTTAGTAGTTTGTTGTTTGTAGTACAAGGACGTAATTGTGTTAGTTTTAGTGGACACAGTGTTTGTGCCATTGATATTATGATATGAAATCAGGTCTGCAAAATGGTCGGTCTTGGATCAGAACATCTGCCTGGCAACAAGCAATAAATAAATAAATTCCATTAGCTCCAAACTCCATACTTTGTAATCCCATGCAAGTCAATTATTTTTATTAATTTATTTGATGAACAGGTAAGTGCGCTGGTTTGAAGTCCTTGTTCAGTCATGAATGGATCACTAATAGCTGCTCTAGTGGTAGAGAAGAATGAAGCCCTAACTACAGCCCAGCTGACCTGGGCTTGATTATTAGCTTGTCTGACTGACGGTGCATCAGGGAGGGGTGAAAGTGCCCATCCCAGGGGTGGGTGATTCCATGGGCATTCTTTGTAATGATCCCTGGTGGAGTCTAGGGACGCCACGGTGAAGGGATGTGGTCCAAAGTGAGGAAAGGGTGATGAACCTGGCTGTGTTGCCACAGTGCTGAGCCGATAAACCACAAATTCCCATTGCATGCCCATCCCTCAGTCACAGCCATGGATTCCATGTTGGGAAGAGGGAATAGTGGGGTTACCTGGGGTAGGCTATTAAAAAGCCAATATTACCTGGCTGAATGGAGATGGCTAGAACCCCAAGACACTATTTAGGAGCTGCATCAGCTCCATCTATATTCAAGTAAGTCTATGGGGCACAGGAGAAGTGAAACGACCTGGTGATGAACATGGGACAATGGTTCGGAAGGTCATATGGTGATGCAGGGGAAAAAAGAGTGATAAAAAAAAATAATGGATCACTATGGTATATAATGCAAGCATGACAGTATACATATTGAATGCAAATGTAAGGTGCACATTGTGTATTTATTTACGTTTATTAACTGGCATAGCCTTACTGGGCTGATAGCTCCTTTTCAATGGATTCCCATGGAGAAAAGTATCAAAGGACAAAAACAGAAGTTTTAAGAAAATTACAGTGATGGCTATGACAAAGGTAAAGCTGCACAATAGTAGTGTGTATATTATATGTCTTTAATTAAATTAAGGCAGACAAAAATTTGTAGTATTTTAGAATATTTACAAGGAGTGGGGAGTATAAAGATGAACAGTAAGCAATTAGAGTAAGGAGTGAAAGGTTAGGGCACTGAGGGAAGCTGTTTTTTTATATGTGTGTACGATGACCAGATAATAAGAATGTTTGGAAGTATACTGTAGTTATAATTAGAGAAAAGAAAAAGAAGTTTGTTGGAAGACAGGGACATGAGTGTTAGGCTGTGGAAGGAAGTTGGAGGAGGGAAGGAGAGGTTAGTGCAGTAAAACTGGCTTTTTGGGGTTTTATTTGATAACCGAGTATCTAAATGGGAGTATGCTGTTATGTTCACAAGCAGATAATACAAAAGTAAATTAAGGGTAAAGCATAAGCTTAATATTATTTGCTGGACACTCACTGTGACTGAAAAATTAGAAAAAACACAAATTTGTCCCTGATGCCATATCTTAGTTCTGAACCTAACCTTATGATAGAAGCAGTCAGGATTGCCGTAGGCAACTTTACCTCAAACACAGGGCTCAGCACTGCATCAGATTTATTTTCCTTATGTCTTGACAAAAATGAAACTTGTCCACTATAAATTTAACCATGTATGCAGGTGACCTGCTGTTAATCAAATCAGATAAATGTAATTCTACAGCACAGATAACAGACAGCTTTCCTTTATCTGTGGCATTGGATCCCAGGGAACAAATTATCTCTTGATCATAGCAAATCTGCTGTGATAGTATTTAAACAACACAGACATTTGTTAATTCTAAGGAATGGCATGTAAAAGACCCATAGCCAGCCTTAGGCATAGCCACCTAGGGCGTCACTCTAACAGGGGCATTTTTTCAGTATTCTGGATGGCATAGGTAGACTAGGATAGGGGCACAGGGTGGTATTGGGGGTGCTGTGGAGATCTTTTGCCTAGGGCACCAGTTGACCAAAGCCCGGTCCTGAAAGACCCACATAACCACTTAGAAAGTACCAAGATCCCATTGTCTCTCTTAAAGCATGCCATCAGAAAAGTGCCATTTTCATATCAAATCTGCTTACACTTAAACCAGCCAACACTGAAAAAAATCACTGGCAAAAAAAAAAATACTTCCCAGAGGTAGTTGACCTTTACTAGCCTTGCCCTTTGCTACAGACAGAAACATATTACCAATTCCTGTGAACAAAATTTGCAGATTTATCTTTCTAGCATATCTCAGAACTTAAATCAATGCACAAAATGGACTAGTGTGGCTGTAGATACAAAAGCCAAGAAAAAAACAACCACAACAATGAACTCCAAGTAAAAACAAAAAAGTGCGTTGTAAATCATCCAGTAAGCACTATGGTTAGACTTCTTCAGACTGATTTACTGTGCATTTTTTGTTTTTAACTATTAAAGTTACTTGGAGTTCATTGCTGTAGTTGTTTTTTTCTTGATATCACAAAATCTATCATTGCACCCTATTACGGTAGGTTCACTGGTTTACAGGCTTCAAGCTCACTAGAAGGACTGTGAATACACACACACTCATAGAAATCTTCTCACATCACATATGATGAGTTACATATTGTGATTCGAAGACCATATTATAGCCTTTAACACAAACATTCTGAGTATCTGGAGTTGGAAGATGAGCAGTTTTATGGAAAAGGTTAAATTACTGGAAAACATTATTAATTTCTCTGTATGATGATTAAAGTGCATAAACTGACATACCTTTATACCTAAGTATTTTCGCTTGTCAAGACCATGGAGAACTACCTTACATCTTACTACCGGGCTATTCAAATTGTATACTTACATCATTGTCATCTGCTACTATTCTAAATTGTGATTTAAACCGCCTACTTATTCATGTAGAAGTAACAAGAAAGATGCACTCCTACTTAATAGACCCTGTTTCAGCTCAGTCATTGGTGAAACAGCCTTCTGTTACAGTGAGACTGCATCTACATACTTGAATCACCTGAAAACACTCCAAGGTTTTCAAGACAAATTGGGAAGGTGCATCTGTATAAAGAACATAAATGCATGTGTATCATAGATAACAGATTGAATAAATGAAAACAGAACATTCAGTAACCAAAACCAAAGAGATGGTGGAAAAACAAATTTTCTCTAACTGAATATTGCATTGCAGTTGCCTTCTGTGGAATTTAAAGCAGTCTCACAAAGTTTTTCACAAAAAACTTATTTTTTTAGAAGCAGCATAAAACAGTCTGATTTTGCCAGGAATTAAATTTAAACAATACTGAAGGGTGAGATAAAATAAATGATTCACTTGCGATACACTGTACACCTCAGTCCATTAGTCACTTTAGTGGTGGTACTCAGTTCAGGTCCACAATATACTTCCTAAGACTGATGGTGTTTAAGATGTACCCTCCTGTGAAACAGTTATTCAGAAAGAAGTCTCACAAAGTTATAAACCAAACATATAAAGTCTCTTATCACCAGGGCTTTCCTTAGTGAAATAAAATTTTCCCAGTAACCCTCAAATCAGGTAACACAAATCAGAGGTATAGCTAGAATGGGACAAAAGGGTGCAAAGTATTAGGGGACATGATCAATAGTTACAGATGGGATGCTATTGCATTACTGCCATTCATAACTGAATGTTGGTACTGTATTTGTGGTCACAGCTAAAGCACTTTTGTGTAATATTCTAACAATGGCAAACCAGTTGCTACATTAGTAGTGAGCAGTTTACTACAGTTTCAGCAGAATACCCTGTTTTGGACCTTAAATCCTCAACTTAGAGTTGCGGGGGTCAGATCAGGGAAACGCACTGGGTATAATCACACGTCTTAAACTGGACCAGAAATACTGCAGAGTCCTCTGGAGTCTCACTCCAATAATTTCTGCCTTACTGGATTTATTCTGGCTTTGAAAAGGTGCAGGTGTTTCCTGAACCTTGGGTATCTTGGCTTAAATGGTTAAGTCCCTGTTTCATTGTTTAAGTGCATTCTTCTATTCAATAATTCTAGTCTTCTCTTGCCAAATACTCTATCAAAGCCTGTTCTTAGTGCTGGTTCACTGAAATGCCCCTAGATCTACTTGATTACATTATCTATCCCCTGGTGGAATCGCCATGCTGTTATAGATGGTTCCGCCAGCTTCAAATCACTGGCTTCAAGCTCACTAGAATGTCAGTGAACTCTGGACAGACTTTCCACATTGTGAGTATGAACATTGAGGTGATTATGAATCCTAAAACAGAACAGCTAGAGTACAAGGGACCACTTGTAAACTTCGCATCACCTACCTTTTGTTAGTGAAGCTATTGGTCAGGCACCTGATCTATAACCAATGTTAATTCCCTACTTAACAGATAACATCATAGAGACCAGAGTGTCTGGTCTTTTGTTTAATTAACTGAGTAAGCAGATCGTATGTTCTTCATTGTCCATTTTTTTGGGTCAGCACTGTGCCCAGCCCAGCCTGTGAAGCATCTGTGTACACAATAAATGTCTTGGAGAAGTCAAAGGGAACCAGACATGGTTCAGTTTAAGCCACTGAAAACATCTTCACCTTCTGACCTTTTCAGGTAACTTCATTTTGCACTGGTTGATGAGGGGGCATGTGATAGAAAAAAATAGGGGAATCAATTTCCAATCAAGTATGATCCAAGAAAACTTATCAGCCTGTTTTGTGAGCAAACCACTTCTTCACAGACTCTATTTTTTTTCTTTTAGGTTTTGTTAGCCATCTTTGAGTTAACTGCACACGGTACTTTGTTTTGGTCATTCCTGCCTTTCACGTTGAAGCAATAATGGTAAGCCCAACCTGCCTTATTGAATCTGGTACTGTTTGCAGCTTGGGAAGGTAAGAATTCCAGTATTCCAAATGGATGAAAACATCATGCAAATAGGTTGCAGCATAGGCTGGTGAAACTTCAGCACAGAATCCGTTAACTTCTAGAATGTGGCTAGGGTTCTGTGAAGATCAAAGTGGGTGATGAAATACTGAAATAATCCAACTACTGTAGAAAGTAAATTTTTCTACTTACCCTCATTGTCTAAGAGGATCTACCAGTAACCCCTTGACAAATCTAGGATAGCTAGAAATGTAGATTATCCTAACCACTCTACCAACTCATCTACCATGGGTATTGGGTAGATGCTATACTTGGAGATGCTAGTGAGATTTCTAAAGTCGACACAAATTGTACCATCCTGCTTTGAACCTAGGACTATAGGACTGCTTGTTGACTTTCTGATCACCCCTAACTTCAGCATTTTTTATTGAATCTTAAACTGCTTGTTTCTGGGCTTTGTTTTCTCTGTAAGGTCTTAAGTTAACTTTTTCCTCTGTCTTTCTGGTATTTAAGAGTTGTCCTCCCAGATCCTCAGAAGGAACTAATAAACTCCCTGTTTCTGAAGTTTTAGAAGTTTTTTCCACCACCAACTTTGTAGGGCATATTGCTCACTCTTGTAGTTCATAGTTCTTGGCCTCAGATATTGTGCTTACCACACTTCATAGGTTCATAGGTTCATAGGTAGGTACTAGGCTATCTGCCTGAGGGCATTTATAAGCCTAGCCAGAGTGTGTCGGCTTTCGCCGCCCCATTGACTAATTAACTGAGCCTCTGTCAAGCAGAGCCAATGAAGTGATCCCAGGGGTGTATTTTCTGTTACCCATCCACTCATCAAGGCTTCCCTTTAAGAGTGTTAGTGAGGGGCTCTGCCTAATGTAGTTAGGAATTTTGTTCCAAAGCATGGGGAGTCTCTGTGGCAGGAATCTATCCCTCCAGCATGTTCTATTTATTGTTGTGGCGAGGTTTAGCTCACTAGAGCGTGTGGCTCGCAGTGACTTGGATTTCTTTAGGTGGAGCATGTCCATCAATTCTGAGTTGGACATGGCTTTGCAAGTCAGGCAGAGATCACCTCTGAGTAAGCGATATGCCACTGAGTACAGCTGGAGTTTTTCAGTCGGGCTGCATAGGACATATGTTTGATGCCAGTAATCCTCTTGGTGAGGTGCTTTTGTGGTCTTTCAAGCTGTTGGAAGTGTCTTGTGAGATACATCCCAAATGGGGCATTGTACTCTATGATAGGCCTGATGAGTGATGAGTAGAGGGGCACTATAAATCTTGATTTCTAGATGCGAACCCCTTAGTAATTAGATGGGCCACATAGAAGGATTTCCTAACTACTTTGGCAATATGATTGTCAAAGGAGAGATTACTATCTACCTAGGTCCCCAGATCTCTTATTACCTCTTCTGTATTAAGGGGGCTGCCGCCTATGTGGTAATTCGTGGGTGTTTTGTTTTTCCCAAACGGGTGCCTATGCATTTTTTGGCATTTAGCTTGAGGCCATGACTTTGACACCAGGTGTCTGTCTCAGTAAGCCCTTTTTGGAGGATGTCCGTGTCAGCCGGAGAGTCAATTATGGCTCCCAGTTTGCAGTCATCAGCCATAGTCCTCCTGTCTTTGCCTGTACTTCTGAGAAATATATGCCGAACAGTAGGGGTCTCAGAACCGAGCCTTGTGGGACACCACTTGTGACTGCTTTAGAGTCAGACCTGGAGCCCGCTATTCTTACCGTGTGAGTTCTGTCTGTAAGCCAGTTGGCAACCCATCTTGTGACGTAGGGGTTTATGTTCAGGCTGGTGAGTTTTTCTATAATACCCGAGTGAGGAATGGTGTTGAACTCCTTGGCGAGATCAAGGTATACTGTGTGAACCACCTTTCCCTCATCTATGGCCTTGGTAACTGTCTTGAAGAAGTCCATCAGGTTTAGTAGGCATGATCTGCCCTTAACAAAGCCGAACTGGGTCGGGTCAAGTGTTTGGAGGTTCCCAATGTCTTTGTTAATGAGTTCCATGATGATGCGCGCCATAGCCTTGCAGACCAGGCTAGTCAGGCTTATGGGGTGATAGTTACCAGGATCAGTTATGTCCCCTCCTTTGTTGAGCAGAATTAACCATTTGTGTGCTCCATTCTATGGGCAGATAGCCTGTGGAGAGGCTGAGGTTGAACAGCGTGTTTAGGTGGGGGGTTAGTTCGTTCTGTAGTTCGTGCAAGACGCAGCCTGGGACACCATCCGGCCTCATTGATGCTGTGTTTTTGGCTTTTGAAACCTGTGCTTCTGTGATTTGCAGGACACTACACTTTTCCGGTATGGTTGTGGGCCCTTTTGAAGGTGAGAGGGAGGTGAAGTTTGCACTGAATCTATCTGCCAGTATGTTGGCAATATCAGTATGTTCAGTATATTTTGTGCTATTTTGCACTGTCTCAGAGCATATCTGTGAGTTGCCACTTAGATTCTTGACATAGCTAAAGAAGGCTTTGTGGTTATCTTTTGAATCCTTGGCTATTTTTCTTTTGAAGTTAACCTTGGATAATTTTATGAGGGACCTTAGTTTCTTACTGATACTGATCAGGGATGTCTTTCCTTCTTGGGATTTGCTTTTTTTCTGAACTAGTTTCCTCCTATTGTTGTATAACTTGTTTATGGCAGGGGTCCACCAGACTGGTTTCCTTCTCTTAGGGGAGTGAGTCATGGTTTTGCTAGGGATGGCATGATCCATGCATCCTTGTAGGTGCTCATAGAGTGCAATTGTAAAGGATTCTGCATCTTGGGCAGTGTTATCCTTTAGCGTGGGGGCTGTGAAACTTACCAGCTCTGACTTAAGTAAGGTGAAGTTTGCTTTAGAAAAGTTTTTCACTGTGGTTTCCTTGGTTGGGGGGTGGTGGTGGGGTGTGGACATCCAGGGTGATTAGTTTATGGTCTGATCTAACCAGTGACGGGTTGACCTCCGGTACGGAGCACCTGTCACCCATGTTGGTGATGACCAGGTCCAATATGTTGTGGCCTCTGGTACGGGAGTTTACCAGCTGATCCAGGGCATTTGAGTTGATAAATTCCAGGAAGCGCTGAGCCTGGGAGTTTGTACTCAAGTAGTTTTCCCAGTTAATGGTAGGATAATTGAAATCTCCCAAAATCAGGGTGTTCGGTAGGACCTTCATGTTTTCCAGTGTCTCCAGAAAGGCTGAGTGGTGGTCCTGGGTTATGGAGGGTGGTCTGTAGCAGGCCACAATTTGCATTGCAGATTTGCCCGACGTTAGTTGCACATGGATGACCTCAGAGGTATCATGCTGCACCACTAACCTGGAGCTGTGGGTATCCTTGATGAATATGGATACACCCCCTCCTTTTGTGTTTCAGTCCATGTTCTGTGGCTGAAATGTGTGGTATGAGTTGTAGCCCAGCAGTGCTGGAGTGCTCTTTGGAGCCTTGAACCAGGTTTCAGTTACTGCACAGATGTCGACGTTCTCCATACTTAGGAGTGCTTCGAGTGCATGCATTTTGAGATTTAAACTCCTGACATTGAGTAGCATAACCATCATTTTTTGCTATTGCTGTTTACGGAGGTGGGTTTGAATTTTGAGCCTTGCAACATGTTTCTCAAGCCAGGGCTTTAAGACACTTATATGACAAATTAGCTTAGTGTGCCTCTTCAGTGCTTATCTTAATTCATCTCATTTATCCATTCCTTTACTTCATAGGGTTTCTGTCATTAGTCAGGAATTTGTTTTCATAGGGACTGAACTAAAACTTGGTCTGCCACTTCAAAGTCTATTCTTGACATTTTTGTTTTTGACTCCTTTTTGGCTAGCCTGTGCCTTCTCTGTGTGTTCCCACAAATACACATCACCAGTTTTAATCTTTCCTGTAGATTATGACAACCTGACACTTTTGAAGGGTGTCCTCTACTCCTTCCATGCTTTTTCCACTAAATCCATATGCCGTATAGAAATTCAAAGGGACTGACTCCTCCACAGACTTAGGGTACCTCTTGGAATGAAAATACTAAAGAAAACAACAATTAATTAGTGATGCACCTTTGCCTAAAGTTCCAAGTAAAATAGCTGAGAACTTCAGTTTATCACCCCTAAATCAATCAGTTGTGTTTCTGGTCTTTGGTGCAGGCTGGAGAAGTTGTTTGACCGCAACTGAGCTACAAAATATAAGTATTTTTTGATTATTTTAACAGATTACTGTTTTTATAATTTAATATATATAAAGCACTTTGTCTATTCAGAATCTTCAGAAATCTTTTTCTGTTTAAAAACTTTCATAGCTTGTTGTCTTAGGCTATTGTATAAACTGAAACATTTACTCTGTGTAATTATCTCTTGGCTAGTGGGGGCTGGTTCTTTTGTGTTCTTGTAAAAAAAAGTTGTGTTTCTGGTCTTTGGTGCAGGCTGGAGAAGTTGTTTGACCGCAACTGAGCTACAAAATATAAGTATTTTTTGATTATTTTAACAGATTACTGTTTTTATAATTTAATATATATAAAGCACTTTGTCTATTCAGAATCTTCAGAAATCTTTTTCTGTTTAAAAACTTTCATAGCTTGTTGTCTTAGGCTATTTTGTCCCACCCTCCTTCCCTGTTGGTGTCTTGCTCTTATACTTGGTGGCTTTGCAGTTGCCGCCCTACTGTGACACACCTCCCAGTCTAGTGTCATTAGCTCATTCTTCTTAATACAGAGAGAACATTTGATAAGGCCTTCTGTTCCTCCTTTTACCTTTTCAAAAAGTAAAACAAAACTTTTTTTCTTCTTCACCGGAACCTTCTTGTGTTCTGACTGTCCTTCTCAAACATATTGGAAATATACAGTATATTTCAGAGCATTTGTTATAACTGTATTTGCTATAACTGATTTAAGTATTTTTTCTGGCTTTTTGAATATTTACTGCTTAGCGACTGCATCTTAGCCTGTTTATACAGCTCTGCATTCTATTTAAACTGTTTTTGTGTTGATTAACTGTTTTGCACTCTTAAAAAGTTATTTGTTGCTTAATTTTACCTGTAGGCTAACACACTCAAGTGTGCTAGCCACTTAAAAGCATTTATAGCATTTACTGTCTGTTTTTTCCTTGTCTCTGTAAAAAAAAAAAAAAAAAAAAAAAATCTCTTGTTTTCCCACCTTACTGAACTAGAGTAGTCCAGTTTCAGAGTTGCTGATCCCTGGGCTTTGTTTTTAGTTCCTGTTACTGATCCATTGCCTTATTAGGAAGGAGGGAAGTTTCTTTGCTTACCAGTGGGAGTGGGAAGCACTGAGCAGCCTTTTGTCCGAATTGGTGAAGTTTCAGCCAGAAACTAGTAGTCTATTGGTCGTTTTGGGCCAATTCCTAGCTCCTTTCAGCCCCTGCTATAAAACACGCTAAACACGTGTTTTCCAGCTTGTACCAACTCTGCACAGATCCTCGTGGTGGCCTGCAGAGTGATCCAAGCAGCAGAGAGCTAAAAGAGTGACTTTCTACCAGATATAAGTATTTTTGTGGCTTTCCCACTGTTATTAAGCTAGCGACTGCATTTCGCCTGTTTTACTGCTACTTTAAGTGATTTCTGCATTTTACACTGTTTATTGCACTTTAAGTTACTAATTGTTGCAAATTGTTTCTGTAGGCTACACACTAAAGTCGCTAGCCGATTTACAGCATTTATAGCATTTACTGTCTCTTTTTTCCTTATCTCTGTAATAAAACAAAAAATCTCTTGTTTTCCCACTTTACTGAACTAGAGTAGTCCAGTTTCAGAGTTGCTGATCCCTGGGCTTTGTTTTTAGTTCCTGTTACTGATCCATTGCCTTATTAGGAAGGAGGGAAGTTTCTTTGCTTACCAGTGGGAGTGGGAAGCACTGAGCCCCTTTGTCCGATTTGGTGAAGTTTCAGCCAGAAACTAGTAGTCCATTGGTCGTTTTGGGCCAATTCCTAGCTCCCTTCAGCCCCTGCTATAAAACACGCTAAACTGTACTGCTGATCTAACCAGCATATCCTATAACTGAAAAGTTCATCTCTACTTGATTCCCAAGTAGACTATTCTCTATCTGTAAAGCCTAGCACTTACTCCTACAGTACTTGCACCTTGATAAAGCACTCTTATTATAGATAGTACCCCACCAGCCCAAAACCCACTTCCCCGGAGTCCTTTGAAAGTTCTTTATCTACTACTTCTAGTATGTCGAGGGATCAGTTGCTAGTGTCCTCTCCAGCTCAACTGGTGAACCTGGGAATATTGAGGCAATGTTACAATTGCCTCATGTACACAGACAATCCTCTCCTTCTCCCACAAAACACAAATACATGCGAGAGATGCAACTATACGGCCAAACTGGAGGCTGAGCTCTCTCAACATAGGACTGGCAAGACCAGACAGGAGGAGAAGGCAACCACACACAATACATACCCAGTCACACATGGTACCATCACAACTTCAAATCATACACATACTCACACAAAGACATACTCGAGGCTCTGGTCAAAAATTTACCAAAACAGCAGAGGCCACCAAAGCAGACACCCAAACAACTACCACCTCACGACCCAACACATGCAACACATAGACCACACAGTCAGAGTGTCAAACAGTCACAGCCCTTAAGGCCAAACAAAATGCCAGACACACTTGTCATTGGTGATTCCATAGTCAGGCACACTGGCGTCCCGCTCACCAGACTGAGTAAGGAGAAGGTCACAGTAAGCTGCCTGTCGGGTGCTAGAATCCGCCACATAACGCAAGCACTCAGGTCTCTCAACAGCAGGTACAGGTACGACTCAGTCATTGTCCACGCTGGTGTCAACGACCTGAGACGTACCTCCTTGGACTACATGAAAGGGACGCCGAGGAGGTCTCTGATTATGTAGCCCAGGCAGGTATGACCCTGACCTTGAGCAGTATCCTACCTTCACCTAGAATGATGCCACAATACAGTGATAAGATGATCAGCTTTAATAATTGGCTTAAATTCTGGTGTCATTCAAAGGGGATCCAATGTCTGTCTGCCTGGGATGACATGCTGGACAAGCCACGCTGCTTCGCAAGGGACGGCTTGCACCTGTCACTCCTGGGCTTCCGGATATTGGCAAAGGCTCTTGCCACCCCATAGTGCCTTTTTAGGCAAGGCTCAAATTCTAAACCTACCACCCTAGAACACCAAAAGGAAAAAACTAAGGGTAATGCTGCTCAATGCCAGAAGTCTCAATCTCAAGATGCACGCACTCGAGGCCCTTCTCAATATGGAGAACATCGATGTCTGTGCTGTGACAGAAACCTGGTTCAAGGCTCCTGAGAGCACCCCAGCACTAACAGGTTTCACCTCATATCATACGTTCCGGCCCCAAAATCCGGACAACACCAAGAAAGGAGGGGGTGTCCATATTCATAAAGGACACCCACACCTCAAGGTTGGTGGCAACGCATGATGCATCGGAGACCATCCAGGTGCAATTAACCATAGGCAAGACTGCTCTGCAATTTGTAGCATGTTACAGGCCACCCTCTCAAACTCAGGAACCTCACATGGCCTTCCTGAAAACATTGGAGGGATAAATGTATCTCCAAACACCATCATACTAGGTGACTTCAACTACCCTAATATAGACTGGGAACACTACTCAAGCCCGAACACTCTAACCCAAAGATTCCTGGAGTTCATAAACTCAAATGCCATGGAACAACTAGTCACCATCCCCACAAGAGGTGAAAACATACTTGATCTCATCATCACGAACATGGGATCAAAATGTTCAACACCGGAAGTATACCCCTCACTGGTGAGATCAGATCATAAACTAATCTCGCTGGAGGTCCTCATCCGCCCCACCTGAAACAAAAAGACCACAGTGAAAAACTTCTCAAAAGCCGATTTCACACTTCTAAAACTAGTGTGGTCTCCTTTAAGGCCCCTGAGCCAGTGGTAAACATTACTCAAACCGCTGAATCACTTACAAATGCCTTCTACCAGCACCTACAGGACTGCATGGATCAGGCAATCCCAAACAAAACTAAGACTCTCTGTACCAAAGGCAAGCGTCCAGTCTGGTGGACCCCAGCCATAAACAAGCTCTACAACAAAAGGAGGAAGCTACTACAAGATAGAGCAAAATCCTTGAAAGGTAAGACACCTTTGATCATTATAAGTAAAAACTAAGAGCTCTCATAAAATCATCCAAGGCAAATTTTGAGAGAAAAATCGCCAAGGACTCTAAAGACAATCATAAGGCCTTCTTTAGCTATGTTAGAAACCTAGGAGGAAACTCCCAGATATGCTCAGAATTAGTTCAAAATGATGTGAAAATTACTGAACCTACACACATTGCTAACATACTGGCTGACAGGTTCAGTGCAAACTTCTCCCCCTCCCCAAAAGGAGAGATATCTATTCCAGAGGATTGTAGCCCCCAAACATCTCCAACGCCCAGGTGAGAACTGCCCTCACTAAGGCAAAAACACAGCATCCATGGGACGGATGGTGTCCCCGGCTGTGTGCTTCATGAACTCAACGAGGAATTAAACCCACAGTTAGGACAGCTGTTTAATCTTAGCCTCACCTCAGGATACGTACCCAAGGAGTGGCGACCGGCGACTGTGGTCCCACTTCATAAGGGCGGTGCCTCCACAGACCCTGGAAATTACCGCCCCATTAGCTTGACAAGCCTTATCTGCAAAGCCATGGAGAGGATCATAATGGAACTCATAAATAAAGACATAGGGAACTTGCAGACTTTGGATCCAACCCAGTTTGGATTTGTCAAAGGCAGATCCTGCCTCTTAAACTTGGTTGACTTTTTCGAGACAGTCACCAAGGCCATTGATGAGGAAAGGCAGTCCATACAGCCTACCTCGACCTGGCAAAGGCCTTCGACACAATACCCCACTCAGGTATCATCGAAAAACTCATCAGCTTGAATGTAAACCCATACATCACAAGATGGGTTGCAAACTGGCTAAGCGACAGAACCCACAGGGTCAGGGTTGCTGGAGCCATGTCAGACTCAAAGCCTGTCACAAGTGGTGTCCCACAGGGCTCAGTCCTGGGTCCACTCTTGTTCGGCATCTACTTTTCTGAAGTACAAGCAAACACAGGAGGGTTATGGCTGACAAAGTTTGCAGATGACTGCAAACTGGGCCATAGTCGAAAACACATCTGACACAGATATCCTCCAGAAGGGCCTCACAGAAACGGATAACTGGTGCCAGAGCCATGGCCTGAAGTTAAACGCCAAAAATGCATAGTCATACCCTTCGGGAAAAACAAGGTTACCCCTAGCTACCATATAGGTGACAATCCACTGAGCACAGAAAAAGTCATCAGGGATCTGGGGACCCAAGTTGACAGTAGTCTTTCGTTTGACACTCATGTTGCTAAAGTAGTTAGGAAAACCTTCTATATCGCCCACCTGATCATGAAGGGATTCACATCTAGATCAAGGGAGGTCATTGTCCCCTGTACTCATCACTCATTAGACCTATGATTGAGTACAATGCCCGTTCGAATGTATCTGACCAGACACCTGATGCAGCTTGAAAGGCCCCAAAAGTTCCTCACCAAAAGGATAAAGGGTCTCAAAAATATGTCTTATGCTGCCCGACTGAAAGAACTCCAGCTTTATTCAGTCTCATACCGCTTGCTCAGAGGTGACCTGTGCCTGACATATAAGGCCATGTCAAACCCAGATTTGATGAATATGCTTCACCTCAAAAATCTAGATCCCTCAGAACCACAAGGGCGGAGACTTAAACCTTGACACGGTTATAAATAGAACGTGCTGGAGGGACAGATTCATCACCCAGAGACTCCCTATGCTGTGGAACAAAATCCCGGTACATGTGAGGCAGAGCACCTCGCTGGCCTTGTTCAAGAGGAATCTTGACCAATGGATGGGAGATCGCAGATATACCCCAGGGATTACTTCAGTGTCACTGCTTGACAGAGGCACAGAAAAATGATAGGCATAGTTTTTATTCAAACTAAAGGGGTGGCGAAAGCCACATAACTATGGGCTAGGCTTATAAATGCCCTTGGGCAGATAGCCTAGTATGAACCTATGAACCTATGAACCTATAATAGGATCTTTTTTATTAACCTGTCTTAACATAGAGTTCAGGATCCTATTAAACCATTCTACCAAACCATTGATTTAGGGGCGATAAACTGAAGTTCTCAGCTGTTTTACATGGAACTTTAGGCAAAGGTGCCACATCATTATTTTTATTTTATTTATTTTATTTATTTATCCTTTGTTGACCAGGTTAGCCCCACTAGGCTAGTGTCCTGTGTTAAGGGGAGAACCAATGTTGGATTTATAGTGCTAGAGGTAATTTGGCCAGGGTATTAGGGAACATTCCTTACTCTTTTCGATAGGTGCCATTGGATCTTTTCTATCCACTGAAGCTACCAGTGAATCAAGCAGATGGGACATTTATTTAATGCCTGAACTGAAGGCTAACAAACTCGACAGTACATTAACCCCACATTCACTGTGATGCTTCTTCATTGCCATTCTTCTCATTCTGTCCTTCTAACCCTTGTTTGGCTTCTTGAGGACTTGTCATGTCTCTAGGGGCTTGGCATCCTCTACCTCTGGTTGTATCTGTAATAAAGAGGCTATAGGACTCACTATGTCTTCTCTAGACAAATGTATCCATCTGCTTTTCTGCCCAGAGTACTCTTCTGTTATCCCTGGGTCTTATGGCCCCTCTGCTTTCATATGGCTCTATGTTTTTGGGGTGGGAGTATATTCCAAAAAGTGTTGAACTGCCTCTGTTTTCAGTCTTCTATGAGGGCTATTCTGGGTTCATTAGTGTTATCCCAGTCCCACTATTTGCAGGCTTTGTGAAAAGTAAGAAGTATTTTCTCAGTTATTACATCATGAGTGAGATACACAGCCATGGCTACTGGGTGATAGACTTTTCCAGATTGGGTTTTCACCCCCATCTGTGTAACTGGGTAATGTCTTTTCATCTCAAGGATATTAGCATCCAGTCTTGAACTTCTTCTTCCAGATGTGTTGTACCTTCACTAAAGTAATCATATTGCTGAAATCTAAAAGTCTCTTTAGTTTTTGCCCATCTACTCTTATTAAGAATTTCTTCTACTTTTCAGTAGTAGCATAAGAGGATCAGCTGGGATCAACAAATTATTAATAAACAATTGTAAACCTGATTAAAAGCTGCTCAACAGCCATCATACCAGGAAAATTTTGATTGAAGTCAATACTTTTGTAAGTTAGCACAGTCACCAGTGCTGTTTTGTTATAGTCATGTTGTTGGTGCATTATCATGCAGTATAAATTAGCCTGGCAAACGTTCATGGCAGTCATGTCTGATAAAGCAGCCAATTACTGATGTCATTTGTTGCTCTGATAAAAACCAATGGAGTGCAGATGTGAAGGTTACTCCTTAATACTACATCTGGTTATGTAGTTATGTAGTCATTGATTATTTTAAAGTGTACTGATGCTTTTCTTGTGTCTACTCCTGCAGTGTTATTAATTATAGCACTAAAAGCAAGAAAAGCAATAATACAAATTATAATAATATCTAACTTGTCTGACAGTATAGCATTAGAGGTAAAGGCTGTGATCAGTTATTGAATGCCAACCTATAGTTGTAAGCTTGTTTCCCCTTGGTCTTTACTTGCAGGCTGTGAGACCCTCATCAAAACAGAATTTCCTGGCTGCCAGTAAAAAAAAAAAAAAAAAAAAACATAATTGTTTCTGGTGAACTTAATCACTTAAAATGAATAAACAGTTATTGCATATGTTTGTTAAATCAGTAAAACAGACAAAAAGTTTCCTTTCTAGCTTTCTACAACCCCATTGCTTACTGACCTGTGTAGTATCTCTTTGGCTGTTATATTTATGCCTAAGTGAACTTCTGTTTGCTGTAACATTCTATGTCCTATTATCTAAGCAGTATTTTAGCAATGCTATCCTATATGGATCCACTCCAAATATATGTATTTTTTTCTGATGCATTCTGTTTGTTTCCATGACAAATGCAATTCTAAGTTTAAACAAGCCAAATCTACCACTACATTCTAATTGAATGAGGTCCCCTATAGATAACAGAAACACAATTAAGAGAAATGTAGTTCAGTTACTCCATCTTGCTGATCAGTGGAGGGCCCATTTACTATATACCCCAAATCCACCCTCTTAAATACAGCCTACTCTGAGTCATATCAGTAAGGAGATTATATTTCAGTAGAGGCGCACTTTGGGTGAATACCCAATTCTTTGAATTATTTGTCACTGAATCCCCTATTGAAGGACTAAAAAGGTCTCATAGCAGGTGCATATGGGGCCAACCAGAGAAACCCTGTCAAAACAGAGAAATAGCTATACAACATATTGAGGGGAAATCTGCATGTGTTCCTTTGTGCCTTCCTACAAGAGGTTTGCAAATAGTTTTGTTAATGTTTCTTTTTTTGGGAGTGTGTCCTATATCCATATGCTGTGGGACCATATTGACTTTATTTAGCACTCAACCTCTGAGGTAAATGCACATCAAACTTTTTATAAGCAAAGTACTTCAGCTCATAACTTAGGTCTCCATTTATTCTGCACTGATGAGCCCAAACAGGTCTAAGTTATGGCTATAGCTAACAGATTTTGGCTTTTTGATTTGAATGCACTTCGAATGCCTTTTGTGCTTATATGTATCCATGAGTCAGTATGCAAAAATACTTTCACTTTTTGAGGAGCAAACTGTGTATTTCCCAAGATTTTTTAACAGAGGAAATTTGTAAATACTTAGCAGTTGTTATTTATGATCTTAATATAATGTCTTCATTACTTAATCAAAGAAACATATTATTTTTGAAATCATACAGTTCTTCCTAAAACAAGTTTGTAGGATACCACAGAGAGGCTCATGGTATCTTATAGTAATACTTCTGCATTGCCAGATTTCTGGGAGCATGTCATTTCCTCAATTGTTCCAAATGTCAAGTGACATAATGCCAACATCCAAAAAGTTGAATCCTGAAATTCCGCAGCATAATAGTGAACAGGAAACCAATTGGGAAATCAGGGTACAGCAGGAATTACAGCATTTGCCCTTTCCCTGCTGTAGTATGATTTAGGGGTTAGTATATATAATTAGCAACAAGGGTGTGGAGCTTGTGTACCCCCCATATGTTGTTGTTTGTCTTTCGGCTTTTCCTGGTTAGGGGTCGCCACAGTGGAACTCCAGTCCGCCAATGATTGGCAGTAGATTTTCACGACTGCCGAGGTGCCAGCTCAATGTTCGACCTTCAACGAAGGCACGCCCATTTATGCATGTCTTTCAAATGCCCATCCAACCATGGGGAGGGCATGCAGACTCCACACAGAAGGCACTCCCCATGCTTCAATATTTTTACCATGTTTTTTTCAGTTTTACTTTCTGACGTTTTTGATATCATTATTTTTGTGTCACTTGACATTCAAAATGATCGAATAAATGATATGAATCCAGATTGTCTAGTTAGTACTAGATTAAAATTTACAGAAGGCAAGTCTGCTAAGGAGACTTGCTCATGTGGTGACTTTTTCCTTGTTCCCTCTGGAATGGGCAGATCACAGTACTGGGAGCAGTACTTTATGCTATGTTTTGCCCTTGATCTCCACTCGTGTTACATTGGAAAAACCATGCAGACGGAGTTGGAGCATCTCAGAGATATTAGGAGAAATGTTTTTAGAAGTCATGCCACTATCATGGGGTTCAAAGAAATGGGGTTATATTTATTGTTCTTTATCAAGTTATGCATTCTCTTTCTACTGTTAAAAAATAAAAAAAAACATGCAAAAGAGAGGCAAGTTTGTTTTAAAGTTTATCACTCTAGATTTTGAAGGTTGAGAATTTGATCTTATGTGGAAGCAGGTTTTGTACATTTGGTACATAAGTGTTATTATGCCTGTCATGATAGTATAACTTGACTATGCTGTGTTCTTATTGTCTTATTTACCATTAACTGGGTAATTGTTAATGATTGTCTGTAACTGGTAGTAAGCTGCAGTTCAGTTACTTGTGGCTCTTCTTAAATATTTATTGTATGATCTAGTTAACTTCCTGGAAGCCTTTTATTGGGGGCTGAGGTACTGGAAATTTTGAGTTTTGAAGGGATATTTGCTTTTGATAAAAGCTCAGTGTCTATAGAAAGACGTATCTTTTCTCCTTCCTTCTGTAGACTTACAAACACCATTTCCTTTGCTTGGCAAAACCTTTCTGCCATGTAGCCATGATGTCTTACATCCTGTGCTTCTCAAGCTTCTAGATGTTCTAAAATTCTTTCTTTAACAGTGATTCCATAATTCTGTCTGCAACTAAAGTTAGACTAACAGATCAGTCCAAATCATCTGTTTATTGTAGGTGGGGACTGGAATGCTTTACTAAATCTAGATAAGGATAGATCGCATAATAAAAACAGATGGTCACAATCTACCACTACAGCACTTGAAGAATTACAAAATACATTTGAACTAGTTGACTCTTATGTTAAATTTCAATATGATAAAACAATATCAAGATTCACTTTCTTTTCAGCCACTCATAAAACTTGGTCCAGGATAGATGCTTTTCTAATTTCCCTTGCTTTCCTTTCTAACAAATTAAATTATGCTGCATCACCTAGAACTCTTTCAGATCATTCCAAAATTAGACTTTTAATAAACTTTCAAGCCCATAAACAAAATATTTCCTATCTCAATACCTGGACGTTAAATCCTAAAATGATACAAAACCAAGAAACAACACAAGAAATTCAGAATGTCCTAGCCCAACTCCAAAATGATCTTATATCTACTCAAATTCCATATGACATACAATGGGCGGCTACCAAGGCGGTCATCAGGGGTATTATTATTCAAAAATCTGCATGGCTCAAAAAAATATAACAATCTTAAGAAAGAACTAGAGTATCAAATAAACACTGCTGAACTAGAACTTCATGAAAAATATTCTAAAGAACTTGAGGAAAAAATAATTGATTGGCAAAAACAATTACACAAACACTATTTAGAAAATATCTCCTTCTTAGAATTAAGGTCAATACATCAATATTCAGAATGGGCTCAAACACCATCAAAATTCCTAGCTAGACTAATTAACATAAAAAGTGGACCTCCTAGGATCAAAGAAATAAAATATGAAGGACAAGTGAAATATAAAGACCAAGATATAGTGGACGCTTTTGAAGACATTTATAAGAAATTATACAATATACCCTTATCAACATCTACAGACAAATTTGAGGATTTTATACATAATATACACTTTCCACAAATTACAGAAGATCAAAGGAAACTCTTAAAATCACCGTTATAATTAAAAGAGATAAAAGCTGCAATAAACAAACTAAAACTAGGTAAATCCCCTGGACCTGATGGATACACATCTGATTTTTATAAGTTATCCATGGAACCTATCTCCAAAGTGTTATTAAAAGTTTTTAACTATATAATACAATATGGTATAACAGACAAATACTTAAATAACTCCAAGACAGTGTTGATTCCTAAATCACATTCTGACCCAACAGATCCAGCAAATTATAGACCAATAGCCCTAATAAACACTGATCTTAAGATATTAGCCCATGTTATAGCAAATAGACTTAAGAATATACTCCCCTCTATTATTTCCCCAACAACAAATGGGCTTTATGACAAAGAAACAAGTGACAACACCCTCCTCTTAGATACCATTGTAAGACTATTTAATAGTGATTAATGCCCCAGATATGCCCTTACAGTACATGCAACCAAAGCTTTTGATAGAGTTAACTTACACTTTCTCTTTAATATACTGCCTTTATATGGTTTTCCTCAAGAATTCATTAAAATGATCCAGGTTCTGTATCAGAAAGCTTCTACCACTATACAGGTAAACAAACTTATAACTAACCCTACACTCTTATCCAATGGTACAAGACAAGGATGTCCTCTTTCGCTATACCTATTTAATCTTTATTTAAAATCCCTCATTCTGTTTATTTCACAAAAAATCTTTCATCGTATTCCCAGAATCCACAATGCAAATCTTATTTACTCGGCCTTTGCCGATGACTTAAATATATACTTCCAACTCCCCACTACTGACCTCCCAAAAATACTTAAGCTATTGATGAGCTCTCGATAGTTTCAAACTATAACTTGAATTTAAACAAGTCAAACATATTTCCCCTCAGTCCTATAGGTCATAAAGAATTGTACTTTCCCATGAGTGAGATCAAAATAAACTATCAGATAAAATATCTAGGAATACTATTTACTTCGGACTTCAAAGATATTATAAACAATAACCTACTAAGTACTTGGACTAGTATTCAAAACAATATTGATAGATGGAAGAATATCAATATGTCTCTACTGTCAAAAGCTAGTGTTGTCAAGATGAATTTTCTTCCAAGAATACTCTTTCAATTAAATGCTACTTTTTCAAATATTCCCCAAAACTTCTTCCTTGCCATGGAAAAAGCTATATCAAGATTCTTATGGTATCCCAAATCTACCAGAATTAAATATGGAAAACTTGTACTTGCCAAAGATAAGGGGGATTGGGGTTGCCTGATTTTAAGCTTTACTGTAGTATAATTACTGTCTACAGACTAATACAAATAATAAACTATGACTCATATATAAATACTTGGACACCCCAGTGGACCAAAATCTGGTATGAACAGTTGAAATCCTTGGCTATAATATCAAATCCATTATCCCTACCATTCTTGAATTTAAACCAGGCTAACATATACACAAAGAAACTACACCCACTAATTAAAAACATGATTCTTACAACACAGAAACTATTTAAATCATTGCAATTAGCTGACACTTTTGCCCTTATACAACCGTTACACCTAAATCCTAATCTACTAATAAATAATAAACCCGTAAATCTAACAAACTACCCCTTGATAAAAGACTACACAATATGGGATATATACCAATGGAAAGACTGTAACACGGGGCAAATGAGACTTGAACTCAAACTTCATAAGAAATATAGTATTATCCTTAACCAACTTCACCAACATATAAATGCTAAATTCTCACAAATACACACTGACTTACAGAACATAAATTTAGTTAAATTAATACTTGAAAATTTTGCGATTAAAGGGAAACAATTTCTAGGACTTATACAATTGTAATGAGCGCAAAACATCAGAATTCTTTATTATTTTCAAACTATTGGCAAAAGAAAAATCAGTCACTGACTGAAGAAAATAAGAAACTGTCCATTGAAAATACAATCAAATTCATTCCTTTCAAGAAGCTGTTATATACATAAATTATGGTAAATAACAATCTATATTATACCTTATCTAAATTAAATAAATTCAATCCTAACTTTTCGCCTATATGTCCCCCATTGTCTGGATCAAACAACTGATATTTTACATGTCACGTGGAACTGTACTAAGATACACAACTTATGGTGTTCCTTGAGAGTAAGATTAGAGAAGATGGGATATGAAAAATCAACCCTTACATGGCAGACAGCTATATTGCACATTAACATCAATCAACTTCCAGAAATATTAAAACGTCTTTATTACGATGTGTGCCCTTATTAAATTCTTTATTACAAAGAATTGGAATGTCATGTCACCAATTACATAGGAACATTTTAGCAATCTTGCTATCAAATGTATCTCATCTCACAAATTAGTTTATTCAAAAACAAAAAGCAAACGCTATTACCAAAAATATTGGGGTTACTTACTATATATAATTCTTGACAAAATTCACCCACAAATTGACATGGAAAGCTAACCTTTTAATAAGAAATGAAATGTAGTATAACCAGTTTTCTTGCATCTTCCCCCTTCTCTTAGTATATGTGTATCTAGATATTTTCCCTAACCATACAATAAATGGCTGAATTTCTGTCTTTACTTTCTATATAGACTATCCCCATTCCACTATCCCTTATGAGAACAAATTAATAAAATAATTCTCATACTCTACTTGACGATGTAGTGACTTCTAGTGTATATATTGTATGTATATATATATATATATATATATATATATATATATATATATATATAATTTTCTCGAAACGAGATTGTTGTCTGTTTTCTTTAGATATGTATTTGTATTGTTTATTTATTTATTTTTTTTAGTTATTGTATTGTTGTTATTATTTGGAAAAAAAGAAAATTGAAATAAAGAGATTTTGGGAAAAAAAAGACTAACAGATCAGTAGTTTCCATCTTCTATCATTGTCCTTTTTGTAAAAGGGAATCACAACTGACTTCTCTGGCATCACGAAATGGAACTTCAGGTCGTGGTTTACTGAAAAGCAGAGTTAGTGGTATTGCTAGTTTTTCTCTAAATTCTCCAAAAATGCAAGTGTGAATCTGATCAATTCCAGGTCATTTTGCCTTTATCCTTGTGGATGTTTCCTCTCAGGTCACCTGTGAAAATGGACTAAAGCTCAATAGAGATAACCGAGCTGACAAAATGTAAATTAATTATATTCTGGGATAAGATTGACTCCAGTATCTCTTCTTGACTTCCAGATGAGGAGGTTTGCCATAGTTCTCAACCTTCCAAATCCAAAATGTGGAACATTGTTTTTCATAATGTGGAACAAATGAAAACTTGGAACACTATCTAAAGCTTTTTTAACAAATTCAACTGGGATGGTCACAGGATGGTTAAATGTATCAACTAGGATGGTCACAGGATGCTTAAATGTATCACTTTTTAGTTACAAAAAGGCTTTTTGATGAATTTGTATGATTCATTGTTATTTACCATGCATTTTAGTTAAAAAAATTCTTAACATCAAATGTGTGACAAGCCCTACCAGTGGGGAACTGTGCAGAACATGGACTTTTTAAGACTTAAAATGAGGAACATTCCTCATAATGAGGTACACAAAAGGTATGAGGCAAGCAGCAGACTATATGGTAGCATTTTAGTTGCATGAGCACCTAATCTGCATAATACCCCATGACAATACTCAGTATGTTGTTTAAAGGACAGAGTAGTGTCAAGCCATCGGGCTAAGTATTTATGCTCCTGAACTTGCCCAATGGGATATTTAAAGTGTTGTGGAGATTACAGGAGATGATGTTTGGCTGGTTCTAAAGAACATGCAGACTGGCTACATCACTGTTTGTTGTCAACTTGTCTTGAAGGACCCACTTCCAGGGTTTATTAACAGTAGTTTGTAGGCCTCTTTTAACTAGAGATCCACCTTTCCTGAAGTTGTCTGTGTGCCTACCTATGTTAGGCTGGCGTACGTTATAACTCATAATGAGTGAAAACTAGATTAGGCCTAAAATTGATCCCTGGAGTATTCCATCCTTTAAGGACCCTCTTTTCAAGCAATCATGCCTGTAGAAACACAGAATGACCTATTGGTCTGATAGCTTCAAAGGCTATAAAGGAGAGGACTGGTCCTTTCAAAAATGCAGGTCCATAATACCTAGTAATATGGTCAGGTAAGTGTCCAGACAGACAGAAGACAGAGTTGACTGTTGCTCATTAATTTCTCCCTGTAGACAGAGTGATAGTTTGTTTTGCTTTTTTACCTCTTTAGAAGAGGCAGGAATGGACAAAAGGTATACTTTTTGCTCCATCCATTTCCTCTTCCATCATGAAAGTTGATTTTCTCTCAAAGTTAACAGTCATGCTAGTACTGACTTTAAAGAAATTATATATATTGTACATATAACATATAAGCCAATATAAACATATGGTAACCATTTGAAATGTTAGGACCCACTAGAGCGAGTCCCAAAATACGTAGACTGAATGGCTGAAAGTGTCGGTATATATAAATTCAGGGAGGGTATGTATTTGCAGAGGGGAGTCCCCCCACCCCATAAGACATTTAAAGGAGAAGAGCAATTTTCAAGATTCATTCTTCTCCTGTGTTTTTGGTCTTTTTTTCTGGCTTGTCAGCACTTGGCATTTTGAGTGGCAGCTTTTATATACATATAAGACACTTGCTAGAACGATTTATATGTCTCTAGTGCTCTAGGTCCTGCTAACGGTTTAATTTTTAAACTGTGGCAGTGAACATGATGACGCACCTTTATTAACTAGCATGGAGTATAGAATGGTTCAGTGTGCCTCAATTGAAAACTGCTAAAGTTAGGAGGTCATTATCTGTACTGGTCAGGATTGAGTGTGGCAGACCTTGTCTCAGTGTACTGTTATAGAAACAGTGTTAGTTATCTATGAAAGCAAAATACTACAAATGCAGAGTGAGGCTGCCTGATACATCTGCAGAGACAGGAACTGTCATTTATAGTATGCTAGATAGTATCAGACATGGCAGCTGTGTGAATTTGACATAAACTGCAGGATTACCTCAGCTCATACCGCTTAACTTCTTTGTTCAAGAATTCTTGAATAACAACAACAACAAAAAATAATGCATGGAGAAAGGCCCAAAATCAGAGACAAATTATAAATATTAATCTAATTTATTTAGAAATTAAAAGAATAGCAGGTTTTACATTCTAATGCATGTTTCTGAACAATAATAAGTAGAAATATCTGATATCTGGCATTATTGACAGAAGGTAATTCTTGATGATTTACTTTAAAATCAAATCTTTTACAAGGGAAATGGCAAAAATATGAGGTAAAAACATGGACATTCTGCAAAATCAAGGCTAGTTGAGAGATATGCTTCACATTAAGACAAATATTTATTTCTCTGAGTTGTGATAATCTCAAAAATGATTAAATTACTAAGCAGTGGGTATGGGTGTAAAACCCCCACATGGCTGAGTAGGTGGTGCTATATTTCAGCAAATTCTTCAAACACCTTAGCAAAATGAAAAAAAAATGAAGATGCAGCTGATCTATAGCTACTTGATATGTTTTTCTCCAGTATTGTAAGCGATAATCACTGCACAGAATTTCACACAGACTTTTATCACCTGGCATACTTCCATTAGTAAGGGTGTTTACCAGTTTAGTACTAGCTGGCTGCACAGGTCATTGGCTTCTGTATCTAGGCTAAGTTAGGGTTATGAGTATTCTGTGGTTATGGTTAGACTTAGATTTAAGGTTAGCATATTAGGACAAAGGACAAAGGTTGTGCTTTCTATGTAGTCAATGGTAGAGGGTTCTGCCTTATTTGAAAATGTGCTTGCAATTATGTTTACGCTTGTGTTGTGCATTTTTACTATTTTTCTTACGAATATATTTTTAATTTTGGTGTTTTCAAATATATCTACCCAATAATTTTGTCGTTCTTGATATGATATAGAACCTTAGGATGCTTGCATTTGCCTTTGCTTCAGAAAAAAATAGGTTAACCATCCCAAGCTAACAAAAGTGATCAGTATCTAGTAAAAGACTGCTAAAAATCAAGCCGATACTGTGGAGCAGTGGATCGAAGCCCTAACTATGTCCAACATCATTCTCAGTTTCAAGTAATTGCCTAAACTTTGGAGCAGTTTATTGAAAGGGATGGCAGGGATTGCATGATGCTGGTTCACACTCTTCTGGGTGGGGGGGGGGGGCAGCTGTCTGAATTATGCTACAGAGACACTTTACAGAGGATGACTGAAAGGTGCACCCTATATTCAGGGGATTTCAGGAGTATGATATCAGCCAGATGCACTTGTGCTTCATGTGAGCATTAAAGGTGTGTTGATATGTGCACCCATTCTGAGCTTAGCAGACCAGGCATTGTAGCCTGCTTGCTGGGCAATAGGGGTGGACTGTAGGCTTGGCATACAAAAATTAAAATATCAGGGTCACAATGGCTGACACCAACCTAAGACTTATCTCATCACTATAAAATCTGAGGTCTGTGTTTCCAGGTGTTCTTTTCCCTGCTTAGTGCCCTACTTTGTGGGAATCAAACCAGATGTGAGAGTCAAATGGAGAATGATGGAATTGGAGGAACCAAGCAGGGAGGAAGAGGAGGAGTGAAGGAGCATGGCCCTCTCACCTCTTCCATGGGAGTGGTGGAAGGGGTTCCCTTGCACTTGAGGGCACACTGAGAAGTAATGTCTCTTGTGAAAACTGGAAAGATCACTGTTGATACTCTGATGGGAGGATAAAGGCCTCATGGTGGGAATACCCCTTGTAAAACTGATGGGTGAATTCTCTGCATATGGCCTGTTGCATGCTCCTCCCCAAATCTTAGTGTATTTAGTCAGGTCTGGGAGATAATAAGAATAAAATATGAACCACTTTGATGACTGTGTAAATGATGGCTTCTTCTAGTCAAGCAAGTGAATGGAAATGAATGGGCCAAATGGCCAGAAGGGGATTGCTGATTGATAGACAGTGGGGGTGAAAAGCCACAGAAAAATGTCATTGTATTAACATTTAATGCAAAGGCTACAGCAAGTAATACACACTATAAATGGGTTCTCTTCATACACAGAAATGCATATGACTTAGGTAGGTAGTATAATGGGGCACGCTTATCAAGCTGCTGCAAGGATGGGGTATAGACCTAAGCAGAAAAATCAGATAGCTACTTGGATAATGGTCTTTGATGACTGGCTGTTAGTCACAAAGCAGAAATAAGCTGATCAGATCAGAGGAGGGCTGATGGTTGTCAGGCACTGGCAAAGAACAACATTAATATTAATTAATAAATGGGCATGCTGTAGCCATACTGAACTCATAATATCTACTTCTGAAGTTATTGTAAAATGGCAGATAAAGTCTTGAAAGTGTTGTCACATTTTGTTACTTCTAACAAACAAAATTATCTTCAAGAATGAACAACATAGTAAGATGCTAAAAGCCTTAAAGCTGCCCACATGAAAATACATAGAAAGTTTGTGGCATTTGCTATGAATGTTTGTTTATTTGATATATGTTTTTGCAACTAGGCAGTACTTAAACTCATCTCTCACTGTTTTTTGACAAGTTAATAAATAACTTTAAATAAACAAAAAAGATAACAAAATCCTATAAAAACAAAGAGAGCTGACCATATACTTTCACACAAAACAAGAGGAGTTTAATGTGCATATATTCTCTTATTGGTTGATAAATGGAAAAAAGACCAAAAACGTTTTCCTTTCTTTTTTCTAACACTTGTGAATAGCTTGATGATGATGATGATGATGATGAGGAGGAGGAGGAGGAGGAAGATAATAATGAGATCAACAAAGTATAATGCATTGCAATTGCAAACTTTATTCAAACAAGAGCCTACAAAATGGCTGGTATTTTATTTGCACATATCTTTCAGATTTAATTTTATCAATAAAAAAAAAAAAATCAAAAAGACAATGTCTGTGTAGCTTTCTGACTGCCACAAATGCAGTCTGTTACATATATGTGTCAGTAGCTACTTAGAGTATTTAATGTGTCATATAAAAATGGCAGTAATATTCTCTTTTGCCATTCCCAACCTTACCATCAAGCCTTCCTATGCACCCTGTACACCTAGTTATTCCCCAGTCCTGACTGGGATGACCATGCAATATCACCCTTTAGGGTTCTTCTGCTTCAGAGAGGCATGCTTTTTCTTTAAACCCCAGGTTAGTGAGAAAGATGAGTTTAGCAGTAGAAGAGGTTGTACTATAGTTAAAGAAGTAGGAGTAATAGCTGTCCTGAGTTCTAAACCCAGTTCTTTCAGCACATGATAGAAAAATTATGACTCTAGACAAGAGGTAATTATAATTAGTAAAACAAAACAAGGATGATGAAATGTGTTCTGAGATTTCATTTTCAGAGGGACCTACAGAACAAAAATTAAGTAAGAGGGTGATGTTCCTGTACTTTTACGTAAGAGGAAGACAACTTAGGGAAAGAAAAGACAGCAAAAGAGTACCATTGATGCACTCTGCATAATTGGGAAGCAGAAAGGTGCGTGCACCAATATATTCTGGAAGCATGATTTCCTTGGGTATAAGCACTCGAATGATAAGGGTACTAACATGCAAAAAGTAGAGCACCCCGTGCACCTGAATAAATTCAGACTGTAGTGGGAAAACTGTTCCATTCTGTGGCTGTAATCCCTAATCTGATATACTGTATTTAAGAATCATGAGGGCAATAACAAGCAAAAAGAGGAAGCGACATTGAAGGCCCAAAACTTTGAGGAAAAAGTGGGACAAGAACACAAGTACACAGACTGAAATAGGAGTGGAAGATGAGAGATGATGTGAGACAGTAGTTCATTATATTAAGGGTGAAGCACATTTTTAGAAGAAACAAGAGGACATAGTCCACCCTCCTAAATTAGGAATTTTTAGTTTACCCCTCCACCCTTCATGTAATATTCACTCTGAGAATGTAGGACAATTCAGGAATAGATAGGGCATGTATTAGGCAGTGTTACAAAGACTTTCCTGCTTGGAGCTTTGAGCTCTGAGTAGGAACTATGGGAGGCTTACAACATACCTCTCACCTGTACAGATTTTTGCCTCATTTTGGTCTCTTTCTCATAAAACTGTGTTTCATTGGTAATTCACTGGCAAATCATTGAGGACTGAATTCAAAAAATAATGACAGACATTTCAGATTAAGACTTCACACCCTTCAGAAAATTCATGCAAATGCAAAACATTTTATTCTATCAACTTTTTAAGTTTGTAGGAGCAGTATTTAAAAATTGTCCCTATTTTAGGGCCTCTATCAACCCATTATAGCTTTGTCCAAATTTCTTGATCTAAGAAGTTGAGGGGTATGGCTTACAACCTGGGATGTTCCTGTAAGTTGTAAAATAGTCTGTGTTGGGAAATAGGCAATCCAAGCAGGTCACGTGCACTTTAAGCATGGTTAGGCAGGTCACGTGCACTTTAAGCATGGTTATATTTTGTGTTCGTTACTGTCCATCTTCGTCTTGGTACTTGTTAACTTCTTACTGCAGAGACACTTCCCCTGTCATAACATTTGCCACATTGCACAGCTTTTTTCACATATTACTTGTCACTGATAACTGTAAATTTATCTATATTTTTTCTTTCTTCTTCATATACTTATGATTGCACAAGTAGTTATTTTTTGACTTTCATACTTGGCATTGTAGACTTACCTTATTTCAGCATGTGCTTCAAAGTGCTTTGTTATCCACTATTGTGTCTTTTGTCTGATGTCTGCATGTCCTCCCTGTGTCTATGTGAGTTTTCACTGGATGATGTGATGTTCATCGTGTTTCACTGTTGCAGTCATTACACTTGGGTTATCCTGCTGTCAGGCTACCAGCAGTCGGCCTGAATTCCAAAGTCCTGGTCCGATGTTGGTTGCTATCGCCTCTTCCCTGACATCAGTGCATCAGGGGTATAAAAGATGCAGCCAAAGCCATTTTCTCCAGTCTTTCTTGCCACATGGTGCACGAAGCAAAAGCAGTTTGCAAGTGCCGGTCAGCCGACTCCTGAGATTTTTGAAATCAAATTTCAGATCCGAAGTCTTCAATAAAGCTAAGTACCCCATCAGGGAAACTTTTTTCTTGCTCCAGACCAATGTCAGACAAGCAACCGAGGTCCAAAACCGACGACGAAGCCTCTTCTAGGCCAGACGCCGGTTCACCGGTGCTCAGTGAGGCGCTTTTGCAGCACCTGACTCCCGCTACCTCAGAGCCACAGGCCGCCTCCAACTCCCACGTGGAGACAGCTAGGCCTCTGAATACTCAAGGTATTGGCCCTTCGGAAATTAATCCCTCAGATGGGTCCGGAGCCGCTGAGCAGGCATCGGCTTCAGAGGGTATCTTCAGACCTACACAACTTTATATAAAGCCTACTTCAGCATCCAAGACAAAGTCTAAAACAGTTTTAAAGACAAGGAAACCAGTACAGCATTTTCCAGGACAGACTTCTATGCCTAAGAAACAGATACTCAAAATGGCCAAATACCTAATTACTTTGGTCAGGGGTTCCCATCCCCCTTCTGATAAGAGACCTAGGCAAGACACTGAATATGATTCCTCTGTTCAGGTTTCCATTTCCTCTGATTCCTCTTCCGATCAGGGATATTCTGTTCCTCCTTATGAGGATTCTGATGCTGAAGATTCTATTCCTTCAGCTTCTCCTCCTGAGGACTATTCATTTGGGGAAACCCTGCATACCATGAGGGAGCATTTCCATTGGGAGAGCCAGGATTATTCCGATTCTAAGAAAAGACTTAGAGACTTTCTTTTACTTCCTCAGCACAGACCTCTTGCAATTCCCCTGTTCTAGATATAGTAGGTGATGTTTTTTCAGAGTCCGGCCTGTCTCCACACTCTTTACCTCCTGCTCCTGTTAAGCCGGACAGATACTACAGGGTCCCAGACTCCCATAAATTTCTTTACAAAAACACTGCTGCTGACCCAGAAACTATCTCACAGCCAGGTCCCAAAGGGGTCAAGGCTGCTTCTGCCAAAAACCCTCTCCCCTCAGATAGAGATTCTAGGGCTTTGGACAGATGGGGGAAAAAAGTTTACACTTCTGCTACCTTGGCTGTAAGGGCTTTAAATTGTCAGTTTCATATGCTCAAATATCAGCAATACTTAATGTCTTTGTTAAAACAAAAAATGTTGACAAATTCTGAATGTTCTGAGAACAAAGATTTGCAGGATTTATTGCATGCAGTTGAACAAGTGGGAAAACATACCTTGCAATGTGGTTATGATTCACTGGAGGCCTCATGCAGGGCCGCTGTTACAGGTTCTGTTATTAGAAGGCATGCTTGGTTAAAGGAACAGAATCTGCCTGATCATGTTAAAGCAAAATTATTGGATGCTCCATTACAGAATGATACTTTGTTTGGTGTTAAGGCAGAAGAGGTGTTGAAGAAAATGAAGGATAAAGCGAAATCTATGCAGACAGTAAAGGATTTCTTACAGGTACAGCCACCCAGATAGCAGGAACTGGCCCAATAAGAATTGGTCCATTCCAGTGTCAGACAGACCACAAAGAGGCAGATTCAGATGCCCTAGAGGCAGGCAACAGCCCCAGGGCTCATACAGGCCCATACAATGGGGGGATTCTACCTCCAAAAGCAGAGAAGACAAATCACAGCCTTACAGAAAACAGTCACAATGACTTCCCTCTGCCAGTGCCAAGCACTTATTTTTTGGCAGCACCCTTACGAGGGAAAGCTAGCACTTTTTTCACAAAACTGGCACAAGCTCACCCAGGACAAATGGGTCTTAAATATAGTCTCTCAGGGCTACAGGTTCCACTTTCACACCCTTCCAAAGGCAAAAGGTATGCCAGATCTGCCACACGATCAATGGCGAGAGGCACAAAAACAAGTTTCATCTCTCATGGACATGGGGGCTATTCAGCCAGTGCCACAACAAGAGCAGGGACAAGGATTTTACTCAAGACTTTTCTTAGTACCAAGAAAGGACAAAGCCTGGAGACCAATTCTGGACCTGTCTATTCTAAATATCTTTCTGGATTTCTGGACATCCCAAAATTAAAAATGTTGACTCTACAGCAGCTTCTACCCATACTGGACAAGAAGGCTTGGCTTGTAACTTTGGACCTCAAAGAGGCATACCTGCATGTCCCAATCAGACAATCTTGCAGAAGAAACCTCAGATTCATAGCTGGCTCAATGCACTACCAATTCTCTGCACTGCCCTTTGGCTTATCTACTGTGCCCAGGGTCTTCACAAAATGCCTGGCACAAGTAATTGCATTTTGCAGACAAAGAGGAATTCAAATGTATCCATACTTGGACGACTGCCTTATTCAAGCAAAGAACAAAGATATTCTACTACAGCATTTGGTGTTTTTAAAAAGATTACTAATTTGCCTAGGGTACACAGTAAATGAAAAGAAATCAAAACTAGTACCCTCTCAAAGATAATATTCCTGGGTGCAAGCTTAAATACAACTGCCCAGATGGCTTATCTCACGCCAGACAAACAAAGGCGTTTGACTTCTTACTTCAAAGACATGGCAACAAAGACCCAGTTATCTGCAAGAAAAATTCTGCAGGCTCTGGGCTACATGGCATCCTGCATTCTACTAATTCCATATGCAGTACTACAATGGTATCTAAAAAGTGTTTGGACTCAACATTGCCACAGCCTGGAAACAGTAATTACTCTCATTCCCTGCCTGCAACAGGAATTTCAATGGTGGGCACAGGCCTGTCACCACAACAAGGGACAGCCATTCACCTTACCCACTGCCAGGCAGACACTAACAACAGATGCATCAGATTATGCCTGGGGGGCGCACATGGCAGGAAAATGTATTCAGGGCACATGGCCCACAAACCAAATGCATCTCCATATCAATCAAAAAGAGATGCGAGTTGTACAAAATGCCATAACAGCCTTCAAAGACCTACTTCATCCAGGGAAACTACTGATAAAGATGGACAATACTACAGTCATGTGGTACATAAACAAGGAAGGGGGCACACATTCCTACCCCCTCTGCAGGCAAGCCATGACTTTGTGGAACACAGCATTGACTTATCAAGTACATCTGCAAGCACAATTCCTGCCAGGAAAGACAAATACTTTGGCAGACAAACTAAGCAGAAACCTCATGGATCCTCATGAGTGGAAACTAGATCCACAAATCTTCAGCATGATAACAGGGAAATGGGGATGCACAGACATAGATCTATTCACCTCCCCTCACAACTACCAGCTACAGAGATTCTGCACTTGGACTTATCACAAGCAAGCATGGAAAGTGGATGCCCTTTCATTCAGATGGAAAGCCCCTACAGTATATGCCTTCCCTCCTCTGCCTCTCATCTCCAAGGTACTCCTAAAGGTCAGACAAGAGAAGACAAAAATTATACTGATTGCCCCAGACTGGCCACGCCAGCACTGGTACCCAATCCTAAAGAGCTTGTCTCAAGGCCAAGCCTGGACATTGCCTCTAGTACCTCATTTGCTGACCCAACAGAACAATCAGATCCTGTACAGCCAACTCAGAACCCTAAATCTGGCTGCATGGCAGATAATGTAATCATTCAGAACACACCTCTCTCTAAAGCAGTTATGGATGTTATTTTGGAGGCCAGGAGGCCCAGCACCAGAAAATCTTAGGCAGAAAAATGGAAGAGATTCTGTGCTTGGAACCAAACACAGGGAATTGACTCGCTTGTACCAAATATTCCTCAGATTTTGCAATACCTAACTGAGATGCTGGACAAAGGCCTATCCTTCCCATCAATTAAGATCCATGCCTCTGCCATTTCAGCTCATTACAATATGGACCCACCTATTTTTTCTCATCCACTGCTAAGACAGTTTCTCAGAGGGGCCAAAAACATAAGACCTCCAAGGAGAGCTCCAATATCTACATGGGACCTCAATTTTGTCTTGGAAAAACTCACACTGCCTCCTTTTGAACCAGCCAATACAGCAGAGATAAAATACTTGTCATGGAAAACCGCTCTTCTCCTAGCAATAACTTCAGCAAGAAGAGTCTCAGAGTTACAGGCACTAATGGCTATGAAACCTTTTATTATTTTCCATTAGGACATGGTGTCTCTAAGGACAAACCTGACATTTATGCCTAAGGTAGTGTCTAGCGTGGCTCTTAACCAAACCATACATTTGCCTACCTTTTATCCAAACCCACAGAATAAGGGGGAGAGACTTCTGCATACTTTGGACATACACAGACAGCTACGCTTTTACTTGGACAAGACTAAAGCCTTCAGAAAAACTGAGCAACTCTTAGTGGCTTATGCGGCAGGTTCCCAAGGAAAAGCCATTTCAAAGCAGACTATTTCAAAATGGATAGGCCACTGCATTAGTTTCTGCTATTCATAACATGGCAAATCAGTGCCCAAGGGCATTAGGCCACATTCTACCAGAGCAGCAGCCACTTCAGCAGCCTTCCTCAGAGGAGTACCAACCAAGGATATTTTGGAGGCTGCAACACGGACTTCAGTGCACACTTTTACAAAGCACCACCATTTACCTCTCTACTCTAAATCCAGAGCAGGCTTTGCCACTCCGGTTCTGCAGGGCCTCATAGCCACTCCAAACTCTATTTAGGTGCAGCCGCCCAACCTCAGCTTTGGGATTCAACCCAAGTGTAATGACTGCAACAGTGAAACACAATGAACATAGTACAGTTGTGTACCTACCATAAATGTAGATGTTCAAGTGTATTCACTGTTGCAGTCCAGGTTACCCTCCCAACATCCCCCTTTTTCTTTGTTGGGACTTATCTGTACCTCTCTAGTCTATGCAACCTATGTGGTGTATTTGCTTGTAGATGAAGGTTATGTGCATGCTTTTTTATGATCATAAGTTTTACAGCCTACCCTTTTGGGGGCATCTGACATCTGGGGCAAGAAAAACTGAAGAAAATGGCGTCAGCTGCATCTTTTAAACCCCTAGTGCACTGATGTCAGGAAAGAGGTGACAGCAACCGACACCAGACCAGGACTTTGGAATTCAGGCCGACTGCGGGTAGCCTGCCAGCAGGATAACCCAAGTGTAATGACTGCAACAGTGAATACACTCAAACATCTTCATTTATGGTAGGTACACAACTGTACTTTTTTCTTCCTCATACCAAAGGCGTATTGTAGCTGAACTGGTGATGCTGCAATTTGCTTGTAGGTAAGTACACCACACGTGTGCCTCTCCCCTGTGTGTGTGTGTGTGTGTGTGTGTGTGTGTGTGTGTGTGTGTGTGTGTGTGTGTGTGTGTGTGTGTGTGTGTGTGTGTGTGTGTGTGTGTGTGTGTGTGTGTGTGTGTGTGTGTGTGTGTGTGTGTGTGTGTGTGTGTGTGTGTGTGTGTGTGTGTGTGTGTGTGTGTGTGAGGGTCCAGGTACATGTGTGTGTGAAGGGGCACAATTCTAACTGCATCCATGAGTGTGTGTGTGTGTGTGTGTGTGTGTGTGTGTGTGTGTGTGTGTGTGTGTGTGTGTGTGTGTGTGTGTGTGTGTGTGCAAGCACATGCATTGTATAACAGACTGTCATCCTATCAGGGATTGGTTTCCCTGCCTTTTGAGAGCTGATTGCTTTCATAGACTCCACCTTCCCATCAAACCTTTGAAGTAGATGAAGTGCAGAACAGGAGAATGAATGACAAAAAATAAGTTATATCATTTTTGCACCCCATTTCTGCCTTATTTGTTTGCATTGTTTGTCACTGTTCAGTAACAGACCATTAATGTCTGTGGCCCTACATGGAGTAGAGTCTGTTGCTCTCTTTTTGGAGAAAAATAGCCTTTTCAATCTCACCTATAATTCAGATATTTCTTCTTTTATGATTTTTCCTCAGGCTAACTAGTCACGTTCAATATTTTCTTGATTAAATTGTGCTTTATGAGTGAATATATTTATTACAGCTGAGCCTTCTTTGTCATCAAAATTGTGTTGTTTCTTGTCCACTGTATGTGTTATATATATAAATATATACATATACATATATATATATATATATATACATACATATATTAATACATTATGTAAATATGAAAGTGGAAAAGAAAATTAAGAAAGGATTTTCTAAATCCATTTTATTTCTAAATTATTCTTTCAGATATTACGGTCAGAGGGAACTATGATAAATCATTTATCATTCTCCCAATGTGCACATATATATATATATATATATATATATATATATATATATAGATACATAGATATATATATATATATATATATATATATATATATATATATATATACTTGCTTCCCGCCTTTCTAAGCTAGTATAATCCAGTTTTCAGGTTAGTGCTGAATTCAGGGCTGTGTTACAAATCTCTGTGTTTGCCCATATCTTACTTGGATAGAAGGAAGTTTCTCTGTTCACCTGTGAGAGAGGGGAGCTTTGAGCAGCCTATCTGTCAGCCCAGAAATTAATAGTTTATTGGCCATTTTGGGCTAATTTCTATCTCTTTCTTTCCCTGCTATAAATACCGTATTTGCCCGGTTTTGTGCGGGCAGCACTGTTTAGCTAGGGTAAAACTATTCCCGGCTCCACAAAGTGTCCTCTTCAATTTTTCCTTTGGAACTAGACAAACTTTCAACTTAAGCACTCAAGCCATTCATTTCTCAGCCCAGCGCTTGCTCAAAACTTATAGCAAGCACTTATAAACCCTAGCACTAGAACCTCATGTACAGTACAGAAGGACAAGGCTCTCTATTCGACCTTACCATCCCTCCTGTAAAACAGTTCACTGTACCTATCTAGGCATGTCCAAAGGGCAGTTTCAGGTGTACTCTCCAGTCCAACTGGTGAATCTGGGCATTTTGAGGCAATGTTACAACTGCCTCATGTACACAGACAACCCCCTCCTCCTACCACCAAACACTAATACATGTGAGAGATGCAGTTATACATCCAAACTAGAGGCTAAGCTCTCTCAACCCAAGACTGGATCAGACAGTCAAGAGGAGAAGGGAAATACTTGCATCACGCCACCAGTCTTACATAGACCCATTAAACCAGCACCGGCAAAAAACACACATAAATACATGAAAACATACTCGGAGGCTCTAAATAAAAATCTGCAAAACCAACAGAGACGTCTAAAGCAAACATCCACCCCCAACACAAACCATGAAACCCATACTTCACAAAACCAGTGTGCCATGCAATCACAGCCCTTAAGGCAAAATAACATACCCAACATACTAGTAATAGGTGACTCTATAGTCAGGCACACTGATGTCCCACTCACTAGGTTGAATAAGGAGAAGTTTACTGTTAGCTGCCTGTCGGGTTCCAGGATCCACCAAATAACACAAGCACTCAGGTCACTCCAGAGCAAGTACAAATATGACTCTGTCATTGTCCATGCTGGTGTGAATGACCTGATCCATACCTCCCTGGACTACATGAAGAGCGACATGGAAGAGCTCTCTGATCACATAGCAAAGGCCGGTATGACCCTGACCCTGAGTAGCATCCTGCCCTCACCAAGAATGATACCACAGTATAAAGAAAAAATTCTCGATTTCAACAATTGGCTAACTTTCTGGTGTCATTCAAAGGGGATCCAGTGTCTGTCCGCCTGGGAAGACATCCTCGACAAGCCACGCTGCTTCACTAGAGACGGCTTGCACCTGTCACCCTTAGGTTTTCGAATACTGGCCAAGGCTCTTGCCATCCCCAAAGTGCCTTTTTTGGCAAGGCTCAAAAGACAAACCCACTGCAGTAAATAGCAGAAGTAACAAAAAACTGATGGTAATGCTGCTCAATGCCAGAAGTCTAAACCTCAAAATGCACGCACTCAAGGCACTCCTTAGTATGGAGAAAATCAATATATATGCAGTAACAGAAACCTGGTTTAAGGCTCCAGAGAGCACCCCAGCACTACCAGGCTACAACTCATACCATACATTTCAGCCGCAGAGCCCAAACCGAAATACAAAAGGCAGGGGCGTATCCATATTCATCAAGGATACCCACACCTCCAGGTTAGTGGCACAGCACGATGCTTCAGAGATCATCCATGTGCAACTAACAATGGGCAAAACTGCAATTCAAATTGTAGCTTGCTATAGATCACCCACCATGTCCCAGTACACCCATTCCACGTTTCTGGAAAAACTTTGAAACATAAAGGTTCTACTAAACACCCTAATACTGGGTGATTTAAATTACCCAAACATTAACTGTGAGAACTACTCAACCACTAACGCCCTTGCCCAACTTTTCCTAGAATTTATAAACTCAAATGCCCTGGTTCAACTGGTCAACACTCCCACCAGAAATGACAACATATTGGACCTGGTGATCACCAGCATGGGCGACCGGTATTCCACACCAGAGGTCAACCCCTCACTGGTTAGATCTGAACATAAACAATTCACTTTGGATATCCATATTCCGCCCCCACCCCTGAACAAGAAAACCACCTTGAAAAACCTTTCAAAAGCAAACTTCACATTACTTAAGACCGAGGTGGAAAGTTTCAAAGCCTCCATGCTGAAGGATAACACTGTCTAAGCTGTAAAATCCTTTACTAATGCATTCTATGGGCAGCTACAAGAATGCATGGATCGTGCCATCCCAAGCAAAACCAAGATTCACTCCTCCAAGAAAAGGAAACCTGTCTGGTGGACTCCTGCCATAAACAAGCTATACAATAGAAGGAGGAAACTAGTAGAGAAAAGAGTAAAATGCCAAGAAGGGAAGACATCCTTGATCAGTATTAGCAAGAAGCTATGATCCCTCATAAAAACATCCAAGACAAGATTTGATAGAAAAATTGCCAAGGACTCCAAAGATAACCACAAGGCATTCTTTAGCTATGTCAAGAATCTAAGTAGCAATGCTCAAATCTGCTCGGAGTTAGTGCAGAATGGCACAAAATACACTGAACCGACTGATATCACCAACATCCTGGCAGACAGGTACAGCACAAACTTCACCCCCCTCTCACCATCAAAAGGGCCCATAACCATACCAGAAGAATGTAGAGTCCCTGAAATTACAGACACTCAGGTTAAAACAGCCCTCTCCAAAGCCAAAAACACAGCATCAATGGGACCGGATAGTGTCCCAGGCTATGTCCTACATGAGCTCAAAGACAAACTAATCCCTCACCTAAACACACTGTTCAAACTCAGCCTCTCCGCCCTGTAAGCCTGACTAGCTTGGTCTGCAAGGCTATGGAGCACATCATCATGGAACTCATTAACAGAGACATTGAGAACCTCCAAACAATGCACCCTACCCAGTTTGGCTTTGTTAAGGGCAGATTATGCCTCCTATACCTGGTGGACTTCTTTGCGACAGTTACCAAGGCTATAGATGAGGGAAAGGTGGTACACACAGCCTACCTAGACCTCGCTAAGGCCTTCAACACCATTCCCCATTCTGGTATTATAGACAAGCTCACCAGCATGAACATAAACCCCTATGTCAGAAAATGGGTTGCCAACTGGTTCACGGACAGAACCCACATGGTGAGAGTTGCAGGAGCTAGGTCCGACTCTAAACCCGTTACAAGTGGCATTCCCCAGGGCTCAGTCCTAGGACCCCTCCTGTTCAGTATATACTTCTCAGAGGTACAGTCAAGCACAGGAGGACTATGGCTGACCAAGTTCACAGATGACTGCAAACTAGGGGCTATAATTGACTCGCTGGCTGACACAGACATCCTCCAAAAGGGTCTCGCTGAGACGGATACCTGGTGTCAAAATCATGGCCGCAAGCTAAATGCCAAAAAGTTCATAGTCATCCCCTCTGGAAAAAACAAAGTACCCACAAACTACCACATCGGTGGTAGTCCCCTAAATACGGAAGATGTAATAAGGGATCTGGGGACCCAAGTAGATAGTAATCTCACCTTTGATAATCACATTGCCAAAGTGGTTAGAAAATCCTTCTATGTGGCCCAACTAATCACAAAAGGGTTCGCATCCAGATCAAAAGAGGTCATTGTGCCCCTCTACTAATCACGCATCAGACCCATCATAGAGTACAATGCCCCATTTGCGATGTACCTTACAAGACACCTGCAACAGCTGGAAAGACCACTGAAGTACCTCACCAAGAGGATCACTGGCCTCAAACAGATGCCCTATGCAGCTCGACTGAAGAAACTCCAGTTGTACTCAGTTGCATACCACCTACTCAGAGGTGATGCCTGCCTGACATACAAGGCCATGTCCAACCCAGAATTGATGGACATGCTCCACCTAAAGAAAACCTTATCCCCTCGAGCCACATGCTCTAGGGATCTAAACCTCACTACAACAAAAAATAGGATGCGCTGGAGGGATAGATTCCTGTCCCAGAGACTTCCCATGTTTTGGAACAAGATCCCAATCTACATTAGGCAGAGCTTCTCGCTAACACTCTTCAAAAGAAACCTTGACGAGTGGATTGGAAACAAAAAGTTTACATCGGGGATCACTTCAGTGACTCTGCTGGACAGAAGCATAGGGAACTAATCTAAGGGGGCGGCGAAAACCAACACATTCTAGCTAGGCTTATAAATGCCTTCGGGCAGATAGCCTAGTACCAACCTATGAACCTATATGTGCTCAAGCCTTAGGTGGTTTGTGATATAAAAGCTTGTCTTATAAAAAGATTGTGGGATATTAGCTTTTTGTGATCCCATCAAGATTATTCAAGCAGTGTCATAGGAATGTGACATTCAGAACATTAAGATCACAGGTAGTGTGCATAAAGTAAATCAGATCTCTAACCATTCTGTTTTAACTCATTGAATATGTTACCTGACTATCGCTTATCCTGTACCACTGGTGAGTACCACCCATCCAGTACCACTGCTGAATATAGCCCTCCCTGTGCCTTTGCTGAGTAGTATACATTCTGTGCTGCAGCTGACTACTACCCATCCTGTGCCAGGGCTACATTATGCCCATCCTGTGCTATGGCTGAGTATTGCCTGTCTTGAGCTGGGGCTGAGTACTGCCCTTTCTGTGCCGGGGATGAGTACTATCTGTCCTGTCCCACTGTTGATTACGGCCCATCCTGTCTTGGGGCTGAGTACTATCTATCCTGTACCAAGACTGAGTACTGTCCATCCTGTCCCACTGCTGAGTGAAGACCATCCTATTTTGGAACTAAGTACTATCCATCCTGTTCACTGCTGAGTACAGCCCATCCTCTGCCGGGTCTTAGTATTCTCCATTCCTTAAAATACCACTTATAAAAATATATAATGAACCACTACACACACGATATGGCTAGTGTAAAAGCAAACTTATTTATTGTAAAACAATACGTATCTTAAAATCTCCTAGCGCCTCGGCTAGTAAAAGCCTTTACAGAGTAATACATGCAGTGAAAAACATACACCTTTTTCATTATATTAAAACAATCAAACAATTAACCCTATTACAACCCCCTTCACAGAAAGCACTTTGACTTACATTCCCTATAAAGTCCCACAGGGAAAAGAGTATTCTTCTTCTGGCTTTTCCCAGTTAGGGGTCGTCACAGCGGATTATCTGTCTGCAGATGATTGGCAGTGGAGTTTTATGGTGTCGAGTTGCCAGCCTATCGCCCAACCTTCCACAGAAGGAACACACACACACACCTAGGGCCAATTTAGAGTGTCCAATCCACCTACTGCATGTTTTTGGGATGTGGGAGGAAACCGGAGCACCCAGAGGAAATCCACGCGACCACAGGGAGGACATGCAGACTTGGCACAGAAGGCACCCAGCCAAGAATTGAACCAGATAACTTCTTGCTGTGAGGCGGCAACACTAACCGCTGCACCACCATGGCCACCCACATGGAAAAGAGTATTAAACTTTAAAATTAAAATAGTTCCCTTTCTATGCAATTTATTTTTAACATCTTGTGGAGACATATACTCTTTATAAATTTGATTTAAAATAGTAGCCTGCAGTCCTATTGGATCACTACCATGACATTGCTGAAAATGTATAGCAGTACATTTAGTTAGGTGGGGTGTGGGGGAGCACAGCCCCCATACATCGGGGGGGGGGGGTCTGGGGGGCAAAGCCCCCCCTCTTCATTTTGGTTTCAATTTTTTTTTTTTTTGGGCGAGGGAATTCATTCCCTATGTTAAATCAGCCATTTGCTGTTTTAATTTTTCAATATTACCAGATCAATGTTTAGGTATTCACTAACCTAAACATTCAATCGGGTAATATAGACACGATTGGTTTTATGTCCAGTTTTCGCTTAACAGAGCTATCTCAGGTAACCCAAGCTGGGCAACTGGACACTGGCTGGCCAACAGCTTACAGACCCAGGGCTGCAGGGCATTATGGCAGACATACATTGGCCAATAAGGGCACATGCACCCCTCCCATCATTTGCATGGGTCCCTGGCATAGGTCGGGGTGGGCCAGTTTCCTCAATCCACTTATCACCCTCCAAAATTCACTTCATCCATACTCCAGCAGCGGGACCTTTCCCTCTAGCAACACACCCCTAATCAATGTAACCAAAGCCAATAGTGCTGCTGGAGACTCCCTCTTCTCAAACTATATAGCTAAAATTTGGAACATACTGCCTTATAATATAACTTCTACTGCCAGTTTATCTCAGTTACAAAAACACTAAAAACTCACCTATTACTTGGCTATGCTGATGCACTACTCCAGGATAATAGTTTTCTTTCTCTTAGCCATAACACTGTAAAGACTAATTCTGACCACTCTTCAGTCACTGTACATAATGTATAATGTCTTAATCCACAAATGGGTAATACCCATTTCTCCTTTTTCCTTGTAAGAATGCTACTATCCCGTTTGTTTCATTTCCTTTATGATATATGTTCTACCTTAACATTGCTAATAAGAACTATGTTTTTTATTCTATGTTACTATATTATGTTATATATATGTTATATGTTATGCATTTATGTTACTCATGTATTTTATAATTTTGTACATTCTTCTGCCTATGTAAAAATGCTTAAAATTCTGTTATGTACATCCCCTCTGTGATATATGATCTTCATATGTATCATCAGCATGTACACAGTATCCTTTTCTATGTCAATATCGCTTTTGAAATTATGTACTCTTATATGTTGTTTTTTATGTGGAGCTTTTCTCCCCAGGCCTTCGTTGAAAAAGGACTACTGTCTAGTCAGACTTTCCCAGTAAACAAATGTAAAATAAATACCCATGGCCATTTGGTGACATTAGTCAACACAGCTGAATCACCTAGAGTCATATTGTACACTGTCATAGTCTATGATCTTTGTTCTCCTGTCTTGAGGATACTGTACAGCACAGTAGATGCCCAAAGTGGTTGGCCTGTATACCACTTCCCACTATGGTGCACCATCTTGAGTCTGTGCTGCTGCCCACAACTGTATTATTGGGTGGGTTTGAGATGGAAACACTCAGCATGTTTTTGGGAGGTGGGAGAAATCCCACAGAGATTCAAGGAGAGCATGCAAACTCCATACAAGCATTGGCCAGTGGTCAAGATTGAACCTTGTACTTTGTGCATGAGAGGCAAAGACCTTGACCATTATGCAATCCTGTGCTAAGACTGAGTACCATCAATCGTGTGCTGGGGCTAAGTAGTACCCATTCTATGTTGGGGATGAGTACTGCACATCCTGCGCTGGGCTGAGTACCACCCATCTTGCTCTAGGACTAATAATTGCCCAGCCAATACCAGAAATGAGTACTGCCTATTTTGCATTAGGACTGAGTACCATCAAACTTGTGCCAGGGCTGAGTGCTGTGGTTGAGAACTGCCCATCCTGTGCTCGGCCTGAATACTGCCCATCATGTGCTGAGCTAAATAATCATATTCTTTGCTGGAGCCGAGTACCATCCACCCTGTGTGGGGGTTGAGAATGGCCCATCCTCTGTGTTGTTTGAGAACTGCCCATCCTGTGCGTTGACTAAGAACTGCCCATCCTGTACTGGGACTGAGAACTGCTCATCCTGTGCTGAGGATGAGTACTGCCCATCCTGCACTAGGACTAACTGCCATCAAACCCATGCTGGGCCTGAATACTGCTTGTCCTGTGCTGGACTGAGTTCTTCCCATCCTTTTCTATGATGGAGTGCTGCCCATCTTATGATGGGGCTGAGAACTGCCCATCCTGTGCTGGGGCTGAATACTGCCATACTGTGTTGGGACTGAGTACTGCCTGTCCTGCTCTGCAGTGGAGTACTTCCCAGTGTTTGCTGGTGTTGAGAACTGCCCATCCCATGCTGGGGCTGAGTGCTGCCCATCCTGCTCTAGAACTGAAAACTGGTCATCATACATTGTGGCTGAGTACTGCCCATCCTGCTCTGTGATGGAATGCTGCCCATCCTGTGCTGGGGCTAAGAACTCCACATTCCATGCTGGAGCTGAGTACCACCCATCCTGTGCCAGAACTGAGGACTGCCCATCCTACATTGTGGCCGAGTACTGCCCATTCTGCTCTCTGATGGAATACTGCCCATTCTGTGCTGGGGATGAGAACTGCCCAACCTATGCCTAGGTCTGCACATTTACCTGCAGAGAGTTTTATATTCTGACGGTTGAAACAAATAGAAAAGAGATTTCTTGGCTGGCATTTGTTGGGTGTTCAGATAGAAATTTAATAAATTAAATACACCATTAGATATAGTGAATGTTTAAACTTTCATTTTTCCTTACATTGGCAGTATCTCCATCTCCATTTAAAGCCATCCCCTCCCCCATCTAAGTCTTGAAATGACCTTGCAGACAATGTTAAGAATGACAATGTTAAGAAAGATTTAAAATAGTAACTTGTGCCAACTGCTATGAACAATGATTCTTACACTGCACTTAATTCTGTATGACGTCTGCCTTATTTGATCTGTCTTATTTTCCTCCTCTGGATTTCCGAACACTCAAAATATCACAGTTGTAAGATTATGTCTGGCTTTGATTGTAGGCCTCACGAAACTGAAGAACTGATCAATATCCGTCTTTGCTATGCTGCACTGCTTTCAGTTGTAAAAGGAACATCGCTTTAAGGAGAAAATGCTAATATGAAATTGAATCTTTGGCAAATAATTTTCTTTTCCTTCTTTTTAACTACATCTGTCATGTCTTCATTTGGTCATGCATTTTAAAAAAAAGATCAACATTTTCTATAGACTCTAAACAAACGTTGTTAAAACTAGATTCATTTTTTCACTAAAAGTCAATTGTTTTATGAGATTTGTTTCTTGTATAAGTTAAAGCTCCATGCCTGATAATCTCAAAATTGTATTTCTTCCTGAGCTGTGATTTTATTGTGTAGTTGTGCTTATCTGTTGATGCAAACATTTTTTTTAATTTTACATTTTACCACCTCCGGTACTGAACTCTACAGCTTGCCATCGTTACTGTTGGTGTTCCATATCTTGAACCCCTTGCATTGCCTGTGCATGTTACTCACCGCTATTACAGTAGAGAATTGCACGGTGTTTACCTCTGAAGGTAGTCTCTCAACAACACTTACCTTTTGTCTCCCTGCATAGTGCTCCTGTTTAGTCAGTGTCACTATCCAGTGAGTTTAAATAAAGAATAAAATTACCCACAAAGTTTATGTAAGCGAAGAGTGTTTTCACCCTCAGCAAAATGCTGATGCTCTTGTTTATTCTGTCTGTGTGCTACAAATACATACTTGTATTTGCCAAGTGCTTTCTCTGTTTGCATTTGTTGTTTTTGTATAAGATACATGGTAATGAACTTCAAAAGCATTAGGAGTAATAGGAGAAAATAAGGGTGGGAGTCAAAAATCTCTTACCTTTTAGTGTGAATTAGTTGCAATGATAATTATGACATAAGGAGAGTGAAGGATGGGGTGGCACAGTGTTGCACTGGATAGCATTGTCACCTCACAGCAAGAGATCCTCCGGTTTGATTCTCGGGTGGGGCACCTTTTGTGCAGAGCCTGCATGTCCTCCCTATGTTCATGTTTGTTTTTTTTAGGTGCTTTGGTTTCCTCACACATTCTAAAGACATGCAGTAGATGAATTAAACACACAAAATGTGCCACAGATGTGAGTATGTGTGGTATGGAAGAACAACTGTGGCAGGGCTAGCCACCCATCGGTGCAAACATTGGCTCTTTTTTGATTGTCACCATTGATGTGACACCTTGACCACATGTTCAAATTGAAATGGGAAAAGAGGGGTTATGGATGGATTGATTGAAGGACAATGAGTTGGACTGAAGCAGCTATAGCAAGGAGTTGGTACAGCTCTGATGATGTAGTAATGTTCAAAGAAATGCCATGTGGCTGATGAATGTATAGCAGACCAGTTAACATAGCACAAAGTAACCAAAAGGGGAAGGTAATAGTAATCAAAAGATGCAAAGCAGGGGATTTCTTCTAAAAAAAACCTCGACAGATTACTGTTCCATGCCTTCCTGTTCAGAGTGTGGAATGAAAAGAATATCATAACTGGAAAAAAACACAGAGAAGCTGAAATTCTTCCTCTTTACTTCACCAAACAATCTGGTACATCGGCATATTGCCTTCAAAGGATACAAAACTGTTCACACATCCATGATTTATACACATAATTAACCAAAAATCCAATCATTATTATGTTAATTAATTGGCTAATTGCTTGACCCTTTGTAATGTTGTGACTTTCGGCTTTTCCCAGTTAGGGGTCTCCACAGCGGAACTCCAGTCCGCTAATGATTGGCAGTTGATTTTTACGTACCGAGTTGCCAGCCCTGACGCACAACCTTCAACGAAGGTACGCCCATCCATGCATGTCTCCACACAGAAGACGCTCTAACTGAGAGTTGAACTGGACAGTGTCTTACTGTGAGGCGACAATGCTACCGCAGCACCACCACCGCAATACCAGTTCAAAAAATCCCACACCAAACCCAGTCAATGATAGTACAAAAATTGCATGCTGTTTTTCAGAAAAAATATTACACATATATTATTTAAAACTGTAAACAAATTTCCAAATTTAATCATTTGGGATGAAGGGTACCATAATTAAAAATATGCATGGTTTCCAAGTAATTAAATTTTTTCTTCTAAAATCCCCTCTCCCTCCCAGAGGTTGTGCTAGGACACTGAAGAACAAAGAAGTAGTTTCCCCCTCATGTTTTAAACTAAAATGCCTAGCCACTGGCCTTTCTAGTCTCTTGTTTCTAATGTCAGATAGATGTTCCAATGCCCTGATTCTAACCCGTCTTTTCATTTGTCCGATATACCAACAAGGGGTGCTACACCCACATCCCAAAATGTAAACGAAGCCACAGGACCTACAATTAAATTTTACCCTGGCTACATATTTGTAGCCATTAATGTACGTGCCGGATAAATTATGTATCCTCTCACATATACTGCAACTACCACAGGGGAAAGATCCCACTACACTGGAGACAGTTTGCCCCCCCCCTTCCAAAGGCATATTCAACTTTTTTTTAAATTGTCATATTCAACTTTTTTTTAAATTGTAGAAAAGCCCATAGGAGAAAGTCACTTTTTCTGGAAAAATATCAGACAACCTCTCATCTGAGGTCATCACTGGTCATAATTCCCTTACCGATCTTTTCAAAACCTCAGAGAATTCTCAAAATTTGGTTACATAAAAAAGTTTATCTTTTTCATGTAAACCCTTATTATTAAACTTCCTCACATCCTTCCTTCTCCCCATTTCCACATGCCCCCCCCCCCACTGCCTTCCTCTTGCCTCTTTCAGGATTTTCCCTGGTATATCCTCTTCTTAATAATCTCTGTTCCACTTCCAACAAACTCTTGTCCCTCAATCTAATATCAGAAGTGTTTATACATACCCATTTGAATTCACCAAAAGGCAAAGATTCTCTCAAATGGTCAGGATGCATGCTTGAGGCATGTAAAAAATTATTGACAGATGTGGGTTTATGATATAACTTGTGCTGTACCCTGATGTTTTCATCCACACAGAATAAAAGGTCCAAGAAATTAATGACCTTCCTGTCCACCTGGCAACTAAAATGAAGGCCCTGTGCATTCTTATTCAAATTTTCCATGAATAACATAAATTCCTGATGTCTGCCCTTACAAACAAAAAATAAATCATCTATATATTGTTGATAAATCACTACCCACTCCTTAAAATAGCTAGTTGTATATATATATATATATATATATATATATATATATATATATATGTGTGTGTTCTTTCGAACTCTCCCATATATATTATAGCATAAGAAGGAGCATACGCAGCACACATAGCGGTACCCCACTTCTGTAGGTATTCCTCCCCTTCATAACAAAAATAATTATAAGTAAGACAAAGCTCCAATAGCTGTACAATATACATGGTTCGTGGACCTTCTCCCATGATGTTTTTAACCACTTCCAACCCCCCCCATCTGATATTAATATTAGTATAAAGGGCTGATACATCCATTGTTACCCAGAAAAAGTCCTCCTTCCATTCCATACCCTGAATCTTTTGACGCAATTCCTGTCCATTCCTAATATGTGCAGAGATTCTGCCTAAATAAGGCTTCAACACCGAATCCATAAATACCCTCACATTCTGTATGTAGGAACCAATTCCTGATATAATCGGTCAACCTGGCGGTTTCCATCTTATGCTTGTGTATTTTAGGGACAGAAAAAAAACAGATTCCTTAGGGTTTTTAATATGCAACCTATTAACATCTGAATTCGT